>NW_016814873.1:572388-590010 GCF_001698545.2 Rhinopithecus bieti | reverse complement strand
AAAAAAAAAAAAAAAAAAAAATGTAGATTGGCTGGTGCAGTAGCTCATGCCTTTAATCCCAGCAGGATTTGGGAGAGGGAGGATCTCTTGAGGTCAGGAGTTCGAGAAACATACCTAGCAACAAAACATACATAGCAAGACCGCATAGTCCTGGCTACTTGGGAGGCTGAGGTGGGAGGATTGTTTGAGCCCAGGAGTTCAAGGCTGCAATGCACTATAATTGCACCACTGCACTCCAGTCTGGGTAACAAAAAACAAAACAAAACAAAAAGGTAGAATATTATTGCTGTCAACGTAACAGTTCAAAGTGGGAAGTGCAGAGTAGTGGTGCAGCTCTGCCATCTTTAACATGAAGTTTTCATCTCTATGTCATGTCTGAAGTGGCTACTCCAGCTCCCACTGTCACATCTGTATCACACCTAGCAACGAGGCGTAAAGGAACAGAGTTTACACCCTTTTTTTCTTTTCTTTTCTTTTTTTTTTTTTTGAGACAGGGTCTCGCTTTGTCACCCAGGGTGGAGTGCAGTGGCGCAATCTCAGCTCACTGCAACCTCCGCCTCCCAGGTTCAAGCGATTCTCCTGCCTCAGCTTCCCAAGGAGCTGGGATTACAGGCACCCACCACCACTCCTAAGTTTTGTATTTTTAGTAGAGATAGGGTTTCACCATGTTGGCCAGGCTGGTCTCGAACTCCTGGCCTCAAGTGCTCCACCCACCATGCCTGGCCTATACCCATTTATTTTAAGAGCAGATCTGGAAGACGCTCATATCCATTGGCCAGAATGTAGTCACATAGCAATATAGTCATGTGCAAGTCAGGCTAGAAAACATGGTTGTTAACTGAGCAGCCATGTGTGCCCAGATGAAACTTCTATGCATTTTCTCATTAAAGGAAGATGGGAAGAATGAACACTGTTGGACAACCTGCAACCCCTGCCACAATCTCTTTTTTTTTTTTTTTTTTTTTTGAGATGGAGTCTCGCTCTGTTGCCCAGGCTAGAGTGCAGTGGTGTGATCTCAGCTCACTGCAAGCTCCGCCTCCTGGGTTCATGCCGTTCTCCTGCCTCAGCCTCCTGAGTAGCTGGGACTACAGGCGCCTGTCACCGTGCCCAGCTAGTTTTTTGTATTTTTAGTAGAGACGGGATTTCACCGTGTTAGCCAGGATGGCCTCGATCTCCTGACCTTGTGATCTGCCTGCCTCGGCCTCCCAAAGTGCTGGGATTACAGGCTTGAGCCACCGCGCCTGGTTCCTAGAAACCTTTTTCTTTTTTAATAAATGCCAAAATAACAAAATTAAGTCTTGCCACACTGCCCTGCCCTACCCTGTTTCCCCTAGGGCTGTCCTTTACTGGCGCTCCTGCATATCCCCTAGGCCCTCTCATATACTCACTTGTTCCTTATCTGCAGTGGAGTTGCAGCAGAAGGACCGGGCACTGGTGGAGCTGCTGCGAGAGAAGGTTGGGCTGTTTGCTGAGATGACCCATTTCCAGGCCGAAGAGGATGGTGGCAGTGGGATGGCCCTGCCCACCCTGCCCAGGGGCCTTTTCCGCTCCGAGTCCCTTGAGTCCCCTCGTGGCGAGCGGCTGCTGCAGGATGCCATCCGTGAGGGTGAGGGAGCTCCCAGGGAAGAGTCTAGGCTCAAGCACTCACTGTCACAGAATATGGACATGTGACTAGACATGGACAAACACAGACAAGTGGGATGCCAACCCCATGAACCATAAACAGCCCTTAGTGCCTCTTCTGGGCCAGTTCCTGGGAAAGGCAGGGGAGGACGTGTGGTCCTTACTGCTGCTCCATATCGTCCATGCTGCATGGACTCCTGCTGCCTCATAGGCATTTACTGCCCTTTACTTCATCAGTGGTTGTGTGAGTGAAACCCCACTGCCAGTGCAGGGGGCATTCCCCTGGATGCCCGAGTGTCCCACATGTGGGGGTGAATGGCATTCCCCTCAGGGTCCTGTGTCATTCCTGCTCTCACCTCTTCCTCTTTCCCCACAGTGGAGGGTCTGAAAGACCTGCTGGTGGGGCCGGGAGTGGAACTGCTCTTGACACCCCGAGAACCAGCCCTGCCCTTGGAACCAGACAGCGGTGGTAACACGAGTCCTGGGGTCACTGCCAGTGAGTGCCAGGGCAGGGGACCAAGGTAGTAGGTGGGAGGGGCCAAAGCGAGTGGAGTGGTACCAGGGATCGAGTGGTATCAGGGCCCCAGGGAAGTGAGCTCAGCCATCCTTTTCTCCTTCTCAATAGATGGTGAGGCCAGAACCTTCAATGGCTCCATTGAACTGTGCAGAGCCGACTCAGACTCCAGCCAGAGGGTAGGTCCTCAAGAGGTTCTGGGACTTGGCAAGAGGGTGGGAGAGGGACAGCCAGCCTCTGGATCCTCAACACAAAGCTGTCAGGGGCAGGCACCCAGGATTTGTGTGCCTGCTGACTCCCCGTTCTTGCCCATTTCTGCAGGATCGAAATGGAAATCAGCTGAGATCACCCCAAGAGGTGAGATGGGAATTGATAGTATAGGAGACTAAAGGGAGGGTGTTCTTAGTCTGAGAAGTTAGAACCCAGTTTGGAGTGGGGTGGGGAAAGCGTCTATATCCAAGTATGTCTCCAGATCCTACTGTCCCCACACCTACCCTTGTTCAACTTTTGGGCAGTTCTCCCATCCTAAAGCTGGGGCCCTGTTCCCACCCCGTCTGTCCTCAGGAGGTGTTGCAGCGATTGGTCAATCTCTATGGACTTCTACATGGCCTACAGGTCAGTAGGGCAAGGGCTTGAATGGGGAAGGGGAGGAGCCAGGCTAGAGATACCTGTTTAGGTAGAGCATGGTCATCCCAACAGGCCTTTCTAAATACCCTCCCAACCCAAGCTCTCCAGGAGCGATGACCTGGGCCTTGGAGGGTGAGGGCGAGGGGTAGAAGAGCACAGGGGCTTTTGATAAACCCTTCTGCCCACATTCTACCCCCAGGCAGCTGTGGCCCAGCAGGACACTTTGATGGAAGCCCGGTTCCCTGAGGGCCCTGAGCGGCGGGAGAAGCTGTGCCGAGCCAACTCTCGGGATGGGGAGGCTGGCAGGGCTGGTGCTGCCCCTGTGGCCCCTGAAAAGCAGGCCACAGAACTGGCATTACTGCAGCGACAACATGCGTTGCTGCAGGAGGAGCTACGGCGCTGCCGGCGGCTAGGTGAAGAACGGGCAACTGAAGCTGGCAGCCTGGAGGCCCGGCTCCGGGAGAGTGAGCAGGCCCGGGCACTGCTGGAGCGGGAGGCCGAAGAGGCTCGAAGGCAGCTGGCCGCCCTGGGCCAGACCGAGCCACTCCCAGCCGAGGCCCCCTGGGCCCGCAGACCTGTAGATCCTCGGCGGCGCAGCCTCCCTGCAGGCGATGCCCTGTACTTGAGTTTCAACCCCCCACAGGTAAGGTGGCCTGCAGTGGTGAACGGACCTGGGGTGGACATAAGGGTCCCTGGAGCCCAAAAGAAATTGGGCCGTTGGGGATTTGAGCCCAAATGCAATCAGGCAACTGACTTGAAGGATATTGAGATACTAGTTGGAGAACTGAAAAGAAATGTAGATGGGTGCAGGGGTGGAGGAAACTAACTCGGGTGGTGGTGCTGAAAGAGGCCAGTTGGTGGTGGATCTCCTGAAGGGGAGTCATGGGTGAGCCCCAGTGGGAAGAGCTGCTGCCTTCAGCCAAACAGAACTTCCAGTCTTCGCACTACTCAGTCCCTGGCCTGCTGTTCTTCCTGCCCACTGTCCACAGCCCAGCCGAGGCACAGACCGCCTGGATCTGCCTGTCACTACTCGCTCTGTCCATCGACACTTTGAGGACCGAGAGAGGCAGGAACTGGGGAGCCCCGAAGAGCGGCTACAAGATAGCAGTGACCCTGACACCGGCAGCGAGGAGGAAGGTAGCAGCCGTCTGTCTCCGCCCCACAGTCCACGAGGTGAGACCCTGGCGGAGACATGGACCAGAGGTAGAGTGCAGCCTGCGTACAGGCCTTTGGGCTTTGGCTTCCAAATGGGCCCTAACTGACCTGTGAGGCTTATAGTAACTCTAGGGAGGGACTTCCTGCTTTGTCTGATGATGAATGGTTGGTGGAACTCTAAGAAGCAGGAGGGGCCTCTCTCCTCCAACTGGTTGGTGATTCCCAACCTTTAGAAGTAAAAATAGGTTTTTTTAGAAAAGGCATGGTGGCTCATGCCTGTAATCCTAACACTTTGGGAGGCCAAGGCAGGAGGATCGCTTAAGCTCAGAATTTTGAGGCCAGCCTGGGCAACATAGTGAGACCCACCTCCTCTACCAAAAAAAAAAATTTCATTTATTTTATTTATTTTTTTATTTAATTACTTACTTATTTTTTTATTATTATTTTTTGAGACGGAGTCTTACAATGTTGCCTGGGCTGGAGTGCAGTGGTGTGATCTTGGCTCACTGCAACCCCCGCCTTCCAGGTTCAAGCAATTCTCCTGCCTCAGCATCCCGAGTAGCTGGGATTACAGGCACCCACTACCATGCCCAGCTAATTTTTGTATTTTTAGTAGAAACAGGGTTTCACTATGTTGGCCAGGCTGTTCTTGAATGCCTGACCTCACGATCTACCTGTTTTGGCCTCCCAACAGGTTGGGATTACAGGCGTGAGCTACCATGCCCGACTAAATTTTTTTTTTTTGTTTTGTTTTGTTTTTTTGAGACGGAATTCTTGCTCTGTCGCCGGGCTGGAGTACAGTGGTGAAATCTCGGCTCACTGCAACCTCTGCCTCCCAGGTTCAAATGATTCTCCTGCCTCAGACTCCCGAGTAGCTGGGACTACAGGCGCGTGCCTCCAGGCCCAGCTAATTTTGTATTTTAGAAGAGATAGGGTTTCACCATGTTGCCCAGGCTGGTCTCCATCTCTTGACCTCATGATCTGCCCACCTTGGCCTCCCAAAGTGCTGGGATTACAGACGTGAGCCATTGCACCTGGCCTATTTTATTTTTTATTTTTATTTTTTAAAAATGGAGTCTCACTCTCACCCAGGCTGGAGTGCAGTGGTGTGATCTCAGCTCACTGCAACCTCCACCTCCTGGGTTCAACTGATTCTCCTGCCTCAGCCTCTCGAGTAANTTTTTTTTTTTTTTTTTTTTTGTTTTGTTTTGTTTTGTTTTTTTGAGACGGAATTCTTGCTCTGTCGCCGGGCTGGAGTACAGTGGTGAAATCTCGGCTCACTGCAACCTCTGCCTCCCAGGTTCAAATGATTCTCCTGCCTCAGACTCCCGAGTAGCTGGGACTACAGGCGCGTGCCTCCAGGCCCAGCTAATTTTGTATTTTAGAAGAGATAGGGTTTCACCATGTTGCCCAGGCTGGTCTCCATCTCTTGACCTCATGATCTGCCCACCTTGGCCTCCCAAAGTGCTGGGATTACAGACGTGAGCCATTGCACCTGGCCTATTTTATTTTTTATTTTATTTTTTAAAATGGAGTCTCACTCTCACCCAGGCTGGAGTGCAGTGGTGTGATCTCAGCTCACTGCAACCTCCACCTCCTGGGTTCAACTGATTCTCCTGCCTCAGCCTCTCGAGTAACTGGGATTACAGGCATGCGCCACCACACCTGGCTAATTTTTTTTTATATTTTTTAGTAGAGTTGGAGTTTCACTATGTTGGCCAGGCTGGTCTCGAACTCCTGACCTCAGGTGATTCATCCACCTTGGCCTCCCAGAGTGCTGGGATTACAGGCATGAGCCACCGTGCCTGGCCCCCCCAAAAATTTTTTAATTAACCAGGTGTAGTGGCGTGCGCCTGTAGTCCTAGCTACAGGCAGTGAGAGTGAGGTGAGAAGATCGCTTGAGCCCAGCAGATTGAGTTGACAGTACTCTGTGATTGCGCCAGCCTGGGCGACAGAAAGAGACCCGGAGACCCAGACACAGGATCTCACTCTGAAATTTTTTATTTTAGAGACAGGGTGTTGTGCTGTTGCTGACGCTGGACTCAAACTCCTGGGCTTAAGTGATCCTCCCAAGTAGCTGGGGCTACAGGTGCATGCCACTGTGCCTGGGAAGATAGAGTTTTTTTTTTTGAGACAGAGTTTTGTTCTGTCACCCAGGCTGGAGTGTAGTAGCACAATCTCAGCTCACTGCTACCTCCACCTCCCAGGTTCAAGCAATTCTTGTTCCTCAGCCTCCCGAGTAGCTGGGATTACAGGCGCGTGCCACCACATACAGCTAATTTTTGGCACTTTTACTAGAGATGGGGTTTCACCATGTTGGCCAGGCTGGTCTCCAGCTCCTGGCCTTAAGTGATTCTCCCACCTTGGCCTCCCAAAGTGTTGGGATTACAATCATGAGCCACCAGGCCAGTTTTTAAAGTAAAAAAAGTTTCAAAGACCTTCAAGTTTTTATAGTTGGTTCATGAAATAAAAAATTACCAAAAGCTCTAACCTTAAAGTATTTTGTACTTTCCTAATCAGATTGTATCTTTGGATACTGTAAAAGTGTATCTGGTTCCTAGATGTGGATACCTCACTTACCGCGTTGCCAGAGGTTTTCCTCTCACCCAAGAATTTACAGAACCCTGTCATCCCTTCACAGCCCCAGAGCCCCCTGAGCCTGCAGATGGGGAGGCGTTAGTATAGGGGTACAGTTCCTCATGGGAGTCTCTGCTCACTCACTGGCTTTGTCCTGTCCCCCTTCAGACTTTACCAGAATGCAGGACATCCCGGAGGAGACGGAGAGCCGCGACGGGGAGGCTGTAGCCTCCGAGAGCTAAGGGGGCCCCTCACCCCTGCCCTGTGCCCCACTGAAGAACATTACTGAAGGGGGCTAACCTTGGGGACTCCAATTTGCCAATGATGAGGGAACATTTGAAAGAACTACAGATTGTCCTTGCCAGCTCTTGGGATCCTTAGATACCTGGGGCCATTTAAGAAGCTGGGGGAATTAGGCCACAACACCCCCTGGGGCATCCGAAAGCTACACCACAGATGCCAGTGGTTCATGCCTTCTTCCCTCCACTTTAGGAAAATTTATTTATTTATTATTAGTTATGGGGGGAGAGGGGAGATTTAAAGGACCAGGGACATGGGAACCAAGCCATAGGGATCAGAGGGCCTTGTCCTTGAACACTACTGGGGTATATTCAGGCTCATCCATGCAACTGCTGGGTTCTTGCCCTAACAACCCTCCCCTGCAACATCCGTCTTGGAGGAGAGGCTGCAGCCACAGAACCCACTGCCCTTTAAATAAAGGAGGGCTATGGGCAGGGCCATGTCACTTTCTCCTCTCCCCTCAACCTCTTACTGCTGTTCTCCCTTTCTCTGTCCTTCATGGAAGCCCTGGGAGATAACCTGGCTTCCTGGAGTTGATGGACTAGAGGTTGGGGTGGCCATAATGGTTTGTTGGGGGTGAGGGAAAAAACCCACAGGGACCAGAATGTTTTGTTGTTGTTTTGTTTTCTTTTTTGTACCAAAGTCAACTGCACGTGTTTTATATTTTTAAGAGATCGTAGGCAATTAGAAATCGAAGCCTCCTATCTCCACATCTCTGAAGAAGTTGAGGGGTAGGGGAGACAATGACTTCTGCCTTCATCTGCAGTAACGGGGGGACCTAAACTGACCTATTCCCCAGCCATTTGGAAACAAATTCTAGGGTGGGTTGGGAAATCTCCAGGAGCCCTGACCTCATCTTCCACCTCAGCAACCATGACCTGAAACCTCAGCGTGAATGGGGGATTTTTCAATGGAACCCCTGCCCTCAAATGTCGACCAGCCCCAGTTTTGTTTTTTTTTTTCTGCCAATTTTGTTGTTTTAAAAAAAAAATCAGGGAAAATTAAAAACCTGGAACTCCGTAAGGTACTGTCTCCCATAATGTCTGCCAATTCTGAAGAGGATGGTAGGAGAGAACCAGGCAGTGACCTAAGTTCCTCTGAAAGGGGCCTTTTCCTCTCACCACAAGGACAGCCTCTGCCTCACTGAAGAGAGCGGGCACTGACAACAGTAACCACTGCAAATCTTTTTTTGTTTGTTTTTTTAATTCACAAACACAAGGATAAAAACAAAGGGGCCATACAGGTTCCAATGCTGGGAACTCCAGTATCAGGAAACGTGTGTTCATCGTATTTGTATGCCATGCTCAGCAGTCACCTCCACCTATTGTCCCCATCCCCAGTGTTATTCATTGTCAGATCCAGCCCCCACAGGGCCCTTGTTCATCTCCATGATGTCGGGCCCTGGGGTTACCCGTCACAGGAGCTGCTCATTTACTGTCCCTCTTTGAGAGGCAGTGAGAGATGAGCTGGTTTCAGTTCTTGGTTTTAGTTGGTTTTACTTCCTGTTTTCCGGTTGGTACTTTAGGGCTGTGGGGGGAGGGGAGGAGGTGAGAATCTAGGGTTGTATAAATGTTGGTATGAATTCACATCCCTGCTGGAGCCTGTGGGGTCAGATTAGCAGAAGGGGGCTCAGGCCCTCAGCTAGAAAGAGGAATTTAAGTCATGTAGGGAGCAGGCTGGGTGAGCAGCCAGCACCCTCCCCTTCTGTAACTCTCATCCACCAACATCAAGCCTTTACAAGGTGCTTTCTCAGCCATTAAGGGGATCCTGAGAATGGGGAATTGTTCTCATTTTATGGGCAGGGAAACCTAGGTGCACAAAGCTTGCTAGGCCAGGAGGGGACTGGCCTTCTTAGTTCCAGTCCACCACTTTTCTCCTTTGGCTACTCTGCCTAAACATACCAGGGCTGGCTGGGTGCAGTGGCTCACGTCTGTAATCCCAGCACTTTGGGAGGCTGAGTTGGGTGGATCACTTGAGGTCAGGAGTTTGAGACCAGCCTAGCCAACATGGTGAAACCCCATCTCTACTAAAAATACAAAAATCAGCCAGGCGTGATGGTGGGCACCTGTAGTCCCAGCTACCTGGGAGGCTGAGGTGGGAGAATTGCTTGAACCCGGGAGGCGGAGGTTGCAGTGAGCCGAGATTGTGCCACTGCACTCCAGCACTCCAGCCTGGGCGACAGAGCAAGACCCTGCCTGGAAAAAAAACAAAAACAAAACAAACAGCAGGGCTGCAGATTTCATACACAGGGACACAGGGCTCAGCAGCTGTCTGCCAGGTCAGCTGGAGGCAGCTCAGACCCAAAGCTGTGAGGGTGGCACCTTTAGGTAGGAAAGGAAGGTAGGTGGGGGTGGGGTGAGGATATTAGATAGCATGCAGAGACCACCAAGAAAGGGGAATGCAGGCTCTCCTAGAATCCCCGACAGATCCAGTGAGAGATGCTGGTCAGGACAGGACAGAACGCGGAAACCTGGAGACAGCCTAGAGTGGGTGTGAAGTCCCCCGCTGCTTTCTTCCAAGCAGTGCTGTCCCTTCTGCCACCCTGTACCAACCCCCTCCTACACACGCGCGCATGCATGCACACACACACACACATCTTCAGCCCCAGAACGTGGGGCACAAGCATTTGTCTGATGTGGTTGCTCCTGAGAGCTAGGCCCCTTCCTCACATCTTTGACCATTGTGTCCCCTGTCCCCTCCCTAACCCACTTTTGGGAACCCACGGCCTTAACCTCTGTCCCTCCTGCTGAAGTTTCAAAGCCATCTGGCTTTGTATTCCAGGGACCCAGGGACCAGGTTCTCACCAAAACATTGCCTTCCTTCCATTCCAAGAGAAGCTCCAGGCTGCCTGCTCTGCCCAGCCCTCCCTTCTCCATCCTCCAGCTGCACCCTCCTCCTTCCACTCCCCCACAAGAGTAGGTCTTTGTGCATGCGTTCATCTCTAACTTGGACCTGTGTATACTTTGTCAATATTTACCTCTGGGGCCCATAAAGCAGAGATGCCCCCAGAGGAGCCAATATCCGGAGCCCAGCAAAGCCGTCAGAGGGAGCTGCTGGGGTGGGAAGATGGGTGCTTAGATGGGGAGGGATTTTCCATTGCCTGCATGGGCTAGGAATAGACCTGGAGTTTTGGAACTAGTTTAAACATCATCAAAAAGAGGAAATTAAACAAGAGGCTAATTAAGTTCCTTTCACATTGCTTAATCTGTTGTGAATTGGGTGCCTCTTTGGAGCCTCCTCTGCCCAGCAATTAAAGGAAGTGGGACAGGGGGCACCTGGAAGCACTGTGGCCTTACCCTTCACAGGGGGCTCTGCACTTAATAAGGTGGCACTGCTCCCAGCTGCTGTCCCAGGGCCTGAGCAGCCTGTGTCCTCATAGGTTACAAGTCATGCCAGAGAGCCTGGGGGTGGGGCAGTGGAAGTGGGAGCTCTACCTCATCTTCCCTCTGCCTCCCTCCTTTCTAGGGTCTGCCTCCCAGAAAATCCTTCTGATGGCTAATCTTTATCATTGATGCATCTCAAATACAGGAACCAAAGAGGAGCCCCTGTCCTGAAGAACACACCTTCAAGAGGGTCTTAGGGGCCAACCTCTGAGTTCTTTATGTGAGACTTTCATTATACCCCACCTCAGAGCATATACAACCATTCCAGATGAGACATGGTTCCCCATCCCCATCTCCCAGCTGTGCGCTTATTTCCTCCTTTCTCTGTCTCCATTTTACACAGGGTGTAAGAATAATAGCTCGACCGGGTGTGGTAGCTCAAGCCTGTAATCCCAGCACTTTGGGAGGCCGAGACGGGCGGATCACGAGGTCAGGAGATCGAGACCATCCTGGCTAACACAGTGAAACCCTGTCTTTACTAAAAAATACAAAAAACTAGCCAGGCGAGGTGGTGGGCGCCTGTAGTCCCAGCTACTCGGGAGGCTGAGGCAGGAGAATGGCGTAAACCCGGAGGCAGAGCTTGCAGTGAGCTGAGATCCGGCCACTGCACTCCAGCCTGGACCACAGAGCGAGACTCCATCTCAAAAAAAAAAAAAAAAAAACAAAAAAATCGGCCGGGCGTGGTAGTGGGAGCCTGTAGTCCCAGCTACTCGGGAGGCTGAGGCAGGAGAATCGCTTGAACCCGGGAAGCGGAGGTTGCTGTGAGCTGAGATCATGCCACTGCACTCCAGCCTGAGCGACAGAGCGAGACTCTTGTCTCAAAAAAACAAAACAAATAAATAAATAATAGCTAACAGTGTATTTCACTGTTAAATCTTCAGTAGCCCATTTTACAGTTGAGAACAGTGAGGTACAAAAAGGTAAAGTAATGTGCTGGAGGTAAAGGTGTGAATCCAGGTGCTCTGACACTCAAATTGATACTCTGGGCTTTGCATTTGGGGCAGGCAGGAAGAGTAGCACCACTTTCTGAGGTCTCCGCTTTTCTGGCTCTACCTGCAGCCTGTTCTCCCAGCCCCCTCCCCTTTTTAATCTCTCACCTCCCTTCACCCCGCGGCCCCCATGTCTTTGATTTGTCATTATCTTCACTTCTTTCAAATCCTGATACAAGGGGAGACACACAGGCGCTCTGTCAGCACCAGGGTTTTACACCCAGGGCCTGGCAGGTGCTGGGAATTCCAGCAGTACCCCACACCTGGCATCCCTTCAGGGGAACTACAGTTTTTGCAGCTGAGGCCTCTGTGGGCAGCAAGTTTCTGTGGTCACCACTGAGATGGTAAAGTGGGGACAGGGGAAGCAGACATTTTTGGCCTTGATACTGGAGAAAGACAAGGGATACCCTGTTTTGAGGTGGGGAGTGGGTACAGAGGGACGGGGCACTGACCTCTGATTCATTAGCCTAGAACCCTTAGGGAAGTTTTCTAGATATTTTGCAGAAGGCAGAAATGGAGCAATGAATCCTTTTGTTCCATACTGCACTGGAGGTGGAACTGGGATAAAAGGTCAAGACAATTTGTGGATAATCCAGAGGTTTATTCTCAGATCCTCTTCTTTCCCATCTCCAAATAAAGACTTAAGCTTTGTCACACCCAGCTCTGATCTGGGCCCCCGCCTCCCCCATTCACCACACCCAGAGTTGGGGATCAAAGATCAGACTTTTCCCTGCGGGCGCTGCAGCCTGGCAGAGAGGGCAGCTTCTCCCCAGGACTCGATGATCCTACACTTGGTGGATCTCAGAAAGAGGAGCGTGTTCAGCTTGCGCCCTTTACCCGGGTGTCCCTCTGTCCAGGTTGGTGAGCAGGGTAGAAGGGCAGCTCTCCGGGGGGTTGCTCATGACCCACCGCCTGCCTACCTGCTTTAGGGCCACCTGTTGCACCCAGCCTCCGCCCTGGGGCCACAGCCTCGACCGCAGATCCCTGAAGGTGTCTGCCAGAGCCTGCCGGGGCTCCCGCCTCAGGAGACAGTACAGCACAGGGTTGAGGCAGCTATTGCTGTGTGCCAAGCAAGTAGTGACAGGGAAGACATATGTCTGGATAGTATAGAAAGTACTGTTCCAGGGCACTAGGTCAAACTTCACCAGGACACCCCAGAGAGTGACCACATGGTTGGGAAACCAGCAGAGGAAGAAGGAAGCCACCAGGATGCGGACAGAGCGGGCCACGACCCTGCTGTCTGCTGCCGCCGTTGCCGCTGCTGCAGGAAGGCCAGCAGCAGCAGGTAGCTGGTGGTGATGACGCCCAAGGGCACCATGAAAGCCAGCACCACCCTCTGCAGCTGGTAGGCCCCCAGCCAGTACCTGCTGGGGAAACGCAGCAGGCAAAGGCGCACACCACANAGTACAGCACAGGGTTGAGGCAGCTATTGCTGTGTGCCAAGCAAGTAGTGACAGGGAAGACATATGTCTGGATAGTATAGAAAGTACTGTTCCAGGGCACTAGGTCAAACTTCACCAGGACACCCCAGAGAGTGACCACATGGTTGGGAAACCAGCAGAGGAAGAAGGAAGCCACCAGGATGCGGACAGAGCGGGCCACGACCCTGCTGTCCTGCTGCCGCCGTTGCCGCTGCTGCAGGAAGGCCAGCAGCAGCAGGTAGCTGGTGGTGATGACGCCCAAGGGCACCATGAAAGCCAGCACCACCCTCTGCAGCTGGTAGGCCCCCAGCCAGTACCTGCTGGGGAAACGCAGCAGGCAAAGGCGCACACCACACACCTCACCCTCCACCCCGAAGACAGCTGTGGGCACCGTCACCAGAGCAGCCGCCACCCACACTGCCAGAGTGGCTATTCGGGCCCAGAAGAGTGAGAGGTGGGTGCCTGGCCCCGCAGCCATGGCCACCACCCAGTAGCGAGCAACACTCAGCGCTGTGATGAGGAAGATGCTGGCATAGACGTTGAGGACAGTGGCTGTCAGAACCATCTTGCAGAGGGCACCTCCGAAGGGCCAGTGAAAGTCCAGTGCCGACTCAGCTGCCCAAAAGGGGAGAGTGAGTGCCAGTCCCAGGTCCGCCAGAGCCAGGTTGAAGACGAAGGTGTCTGAAGGTGGGCCAGGGGCTCTCCGGGCACAGTTACTCAGTACCCACAGCACCGCCAAATTTCCCAGCAAGCCAACGGCCCCCACAAGCCCATAGGCCAGGGCAACTATGAGCCTCAGGGCTAGGAATTTGACAGGCATCGGAGCATCATCAGCACTCAGCACACTGCCTCCGGAGGCATTGGCCCAGAACACGGGTGGAGAGGCAGAAGTATTGAGTGTGAGCATCGCAGGGCATCAGAGATTGGTGGCGCTGAGAAGAGAGGTCTGCAAGTATCTGCCAGACTGGCAGAGGCCACTGAAGGCTCTAGGCAGAAGGCTCTAGAACTAGGTCCTCTGGGGCCTCTGGCGAGCCCTAGCCCGCGCCCACACCTCAGAGGGAGGGGTATGGAAAGGACAACCCACCACCTCCCTGTTGGTCAAGATTGGTGGTGGGTGGGGCAGGGCGAGGCAGAGCCTGGGTATATGCGCATGCGCCTGCCTGTAAGAGGGACTCTAAATGGCAGAGAGGGAGGGGAGAAGGGAGAGTTACCTCACTATGGAGGGCAGCCCCAAGCCTCCACCCCAGGGAGAGAGCTGGAGGTTCCCCATCCCAGAGATAACAGGAACCAAACTAGAGCTGCCTCTGTTCCTAACAGCGTGCAGAGGCCTCCCTCCTCTGCAGAAAGTGTTCCCTTGAGGCCCAAAGGAAGGGGCCTGGGAGGTGGCATAGAGGCAGGGAATCAGCATGGGTGTCCAAGAGAGGAAAGAGCAGAGGCTACGGAGTCCCAGACCTGCTACTCACTAGCCATGTGACTGGGAGAGTTACTTTACTCCCATAAACCTGTTTTCTTGCTTAAAATTTTCAGGTAAGTCTGCTTCACAAGAGTGGCATGATGAAATGAGAGAATACGTGTGAAATAGCAATTTGTATGAATATTATTTCAAAGGAGAAGTTTGAGGTGTTTGTGGCAGAAGAGTACTGAGAGGCTATTACTGTGCCCAGGGAACAGTGCCAACTAAAACAGGTTGGAATTCATCTCAGCAGCAGTAACCTTGAGGCTAAGAGCAGGGAGGGAAAAGAGAGAGGAAGTCACAGCTTCCTGTTTCCTCCCCGCTGGGAACACTGGGCCTGTGAGGGCCTGCATGGACCTGGGCATGCCCTCAGTTCTGTTCCTGCTCCTGATAATTAAATATTCCTGCTAACCTCTATCGCCGCCCTTTCTTCCTTTCCTGCTCTAGTCTGGACAGAGCTCAGCGGTCCCCCTACTTTCTCCTGCAAACCGCATGTCAGAGCTAAGGATCCTGAGATACACCCTCACCACACCTCATCCTGTCTCCCCATGATCTCAATCATAACTGGAAAAAAAAATGCTTCACTGGGCCCTCCCCTTTCATTGCCTACATCTCTACCTACTGCAGAAGGAGCTGTGATGGGGACAAAGTGAAGGCAGGAGGCGGGTAGATAAAAGAGTAAGGCTTTCTCAAGGTTTCCAATATATTCAGCCCCTTCTTGTCCTCTGCCAGCTAATTAAGATAACGTTCGATGTTCAGTTCCCTTGGAGTGCGGAGGGAAGAGAGGGGCCCTTTGCAACAATAAATCAGCAGTGGGCTTTGTGAACACATAGGAGAAACCCAGAGGTGAGAGTGATCCAGGCTGGGTGCCAATATATTGGGGCTTTCGAACCAGGGATGAGTATAAAGGGGGTGGCAGAAGGGGAGTGCCCAGCCTGAGGTCAGGTGAGCCCCACAGGCTACCTCCTGGCCTTGTGGCTGCTCCTGTGTGACTGTGTTGTCACTGTCTCTCGGGGCCATGTCTACTCCTCTGCCCACCCAGAATCACCTTGCTAATCTGGCAGTTAAGATAACCGCTTGGCCGGGCAAGGTGGCTCATGCCTGTAATCCCAGCACTTTGGGAGGCTGAGGTGAGCGAATCACCTGAGGTTGGGAGTTCAAGACCAGCCTGACCAACATGGAGAAAGCCTGTCTCTACTAAAAATACAAAATTGGCCAGGCGTGGTGGCGGGTGCCTGTAATCACAGCTACTCAGGAGGCTGAGGCAGGAGAATCACTTGAACTGGGAGGTGGAGATTTTGGTGAGCTGAGATCATGCCACTGCACTCCAGCCTGGGCGACAGAGTGAGACTCCATCTCCCCCCAAAAAATAAATAAATAAAAAACAACAAAAACTGCTTAATGCTTTGGACTTATTTTCTTTATTGACTTAGAGAAAAGAAAGTAGACCAGAATTCCAGGGTTGTGCTATTCATTTCAAATATCTGGTCCTCCAATCATTTCTTTACCTTTTATCGTTTTAGTCCTAAGCCTTTCCCTTGGTCTGAGACTAGCAACACCCCCTTGTGGTTATGTGGAGAGGTGATGCCACCAGCTGGCCGTGTCTAAGAACTTCATTTGTCTAGCATTTCGTTCATGCATTCACTAATCACAGCATTCCCTGAACCCTTACTGTGTGCCAGGCACTGTGCTTGATGCCAGGAGACAAAAACAAAAAATATAGTCACACTCTTCATAGAAAATAATAAACTTTTTAGATGGAAGGGATCTTTCAGACCATCTCGTTCAACTTCTTTTTTTTTTTTTTTTTTTTTTTTTTGAGGCGGAGTCTCGCTCTGTCGCCCGGGCTGGAGTGCAGTGGCCGGATCTCCGCTCACTGCAAGCTCCGCCTCCCGGGTTTACGCCATTCTCCTGCCTCAGCCTCCCGAGTAGCTGGGACTACAGGGGCCCGCCACCTCGCCCGGCTAGTTTTGTATTTTAGTAGAGACGGGGTTTCACCGTGTTAGCCAGGATGGTCTCGGTCTCCTGACCTCGTGATCCGCCCGTCTCGGCCTCCCAAAGTGCTGGGATTACAGGCTTGAGCCACCGCGCCCGGCTCAACTTCTTATTTTATGTAGAATGAGAGTGATTTGCCCCAAGACCACCAGGGAGGTGACGGTAGAGTCAGGGTTTGAGACAAAAGTCTTTTGACTCCTAGAACAGGAGTCTTTGCCACTACATCACGAACCCTGAGGGACACAGTGCCAGGACGTGGATGGAGGGACAGTGACAACACCTTTCAAGATGATTCTTCACTCACAGCTGCTGAGAGATGAGGAGGAACTAGATTCAGCAAAATGCTTGTGCTGTCCCCACCTTCATATTACCCTGTAGAGCCAGACTTTGCCAGTGCCATTTTCTTGTCTGTTTGTTTTTACTAACTCATAGGCAGTGCGCTCAGTCAGCCACCAGTGCCATCTTCCATCTCAGAGTCCAGGGACCGGTAGTAGTACATTATGGTGTCTGCCTTCCATAAAAAGGACCTCTAGGGGCCAAACCATCCCCTCAGTCACCTGAATAGCCACACCTCCCTCAGCCGGCATCTCTCTCCAGCCCCACATCCCTGTCCCTGCCCTTCACAGCCCAGGCTACGGCGTCTCCGAAAAGGAATTGGAGAGGAGGCAGAAGGGACTGAGTTATCACTCTACAGAGCACAGAGAGGAGGGAGCTTTGCATTTACATTTGTAGTAGAGGGAACAGAAACTAAACCCTTGGGGGTACTACAAATGGTGAGAATAGGAAACCTACCTCTAATCCAAATCCCTAAGCTCACATCAACTCAAGCAGCCACCATCTCTACTCTGTCATACGTCTGCCAAGGTTCACTGGGGGAAAATCTCCAGTATTGGTAAGGGGTATGGGCAGCTCCAATGCTCAGGGGCAGGTTCTAAATCAGTCTCTCGGCCAGGCGCGGTGGCTCACGGCTGTAATCCCAGCACTCTGGGAGGCTGAGGCGGGCAGATCACGAGGTCAGGAGATTGAGACCATCCTGGTTAACATAGTGAAACTCCATCTCTCCTAAAAAGACAAAAAATTAGCCGGGCATGGTGGTGGGCGCCTGTAGTCCCAGCTACTAGGGAGTCTGAGGCAGGAGAATGGCATGAACCCGGGAGGCGGAGCTTGCATAGAGCCGAGATCACGTCACTGGACTCCAGCCTGGGCAACAGAGCAAGACTCCGTCTCAAAAAAAAAAATTTTTTTTCTTTTTTTTCTTTTTTTTTTTTTTTTTTTTGGTTGAGAAGGGGTCTCACTCTGTTACCCAGGCTGGAGTGCAGTGGCACAATCTCGGCTCAGTGCCTCGACCTCCCCAAGCTCAGGTGATCCTCCTACCTCAGCCACAGGAATGTGCTACCACACAGGCTAATTTTTGTATTTTTAGTGGAGACAGGGTGTCCCCATGTTGCCCAGGATTGTCTTGAACTCCTGGGCTCAAGCAACCCTCTCACCTCAGCCTCCCAAAGTGCTGGGATTACAGCCATGAGCCACCATGCCCAGCATCAAAAATACTCTTGAAACGTCAATTGATCTGTAGATTCAACAC
>NW_016814873.1:562838-572052 GCF_001698545.2 Rhinopithecus bieti | reverse complement strand
TTAGCCAGGATGGTCTCGATCTCCTGACCTCGTGATCCGCCCGTCTCGGCCTCCCAAAGTGCTGGGATTACAGGCTTGAGCCACCGCGCCTGGCCTGTAGCAGGCTTTTAAAAGCATGTATAGGCCAGGGGCGGTGGCTCACGCCTGTAATCCCAGCACTGTGGGAGGCCGAGGTGGGCGGATCATGAGGTCAGGAGATCGAGACCATCCTGGCTAACACGGTGAAACCCCGTCTCTACTAAAAATACAAAAAACTAGCCGGGCGAGGTGGCGGGCGCCTGTAGTCCCAGCTACTCGGGAGGCTGAGGCAGGAGAATGGCATGAACCCGGGAGGCGGAGCTTGCAGTGAGCCGAGATCACGCCACTGCACTCCAGCCTGGGCGACAGAGTGAGACTCCGCCTCAAAAAAAAAAAAAAAAAAAGCATGTATAAAATTGACAAACTGATTCTAAAATCCATGTGAAAATACAAATACCTGGCCGAGCGCGGTGGCTCACGCCTGTAATCCCAGCACTTTGGGAGACTGAGGTAAGTGGATCACCTGAGGTCGGGAGTTCAAGGCCAGCCTGACCAATGTGGAGAAAACCCTGTCTCTACTAAAAATACAAAAAAATACAAAATTAACTAGGCGTGGTAGCGCATGCCTGTAATCCCAGCTACTCAGGAGGCTGAGGCAGGAGAATCACTTGAACCTGGGAGGCGGAGGTTGCAGTGAATTGAGATCTCACTATTGCACTCCAGCCTGGGCAGAAGAGCAAAACTCCATCTCAAAAAAAAAAAAAAAAAAAAAAAAAAAAAAATATGCAATTTTAAAAAAAAAAAAAAAAAAGCAAATATCCAATTTTGTAAAATAGTAAAATCAATTTTTTGTTTTGTTTTGAGACAAGGTCTCTGTGCTCTGTTGCCCAGGTTGGAGTGCATGGTGCAATCCAGGCTCACTGCAGCCTCTGCCTCCTGGGCTCAAACTATACTCTTTTTTTTTTTTAATTATACTTTAAGTTCTAGGGTACATGTGCATAACGTGCAGGTTTGTTGCATATGTATACTTGTGCCTCAAACTATACTCTTACCTCAGCCTCTGGAATAGCTGGGACTACAGGTGTGCACCACTACAGTGGGCTAATTTTTTTTTAAGTTTTTGTAGAGACAGGATCTTGTTATGTTGCCCAGATGGTCTCGAACTCCTAGGCTCAAGCAACTCCCACTCTGGCTTCCCAAAGTGCTGGAACTGTAGGTGTGTACTACCACACCTGGCTATGTGCATAGGATTACTGTAATTAAAAACAGTGTATGCTGGCTGGGCGCGGTGGCTCGCGTCTGTAATTCCAGCACTTTGGGAGGCCAAGGTGGGTGGATTGCCTGAGGTCGGGAGTTGGAGACCAGGCTGGCCAACATGGCCAAACCCCATCTCTACAAAAGATAACAAAAAATTAGCCAGGCATGGTGGTGCATGCCTGTGGTTCCAGCTCCTTGGGAGGCTGATGTGGGAGGACCACCTGAGCCTGGGAGGTCAAAGCTGGAGTGAGCTGTGATCATGCCACTGCACTCCAGCCTGGGTGACAGAGTGAGACCCCGTCTCAAAAAAAAAAACACTGGGTAACTTCATGACAATCCAAGCACATGGCACAAAGTATAGCCAGGCCTCATAGGGGCTAGAAATGGGGCTGTATACTCTCATTCTTTTTGAATAGCTGCTCCATTATTCTTTTTGATAGATTTCCCCTTGTAAGAAAGTGGAAATATATTTTAAAATTATTTTTAGAGGTGACATCAGAATCCCTCACAGGAAATCTCCTTGTTTGGAAAAATTATTCAATAAATGCTTGAGGTAGCACCCCTAGGGGTGATGTGGTGAATACTGGAGACATTGAGAAAGCCCACCCTCCATCTTTTCTTTTTCTCCCATCACAACTCCTACTGCTGTGGGAAAGAATATTAGGCCAAAAGAGCATGACCCAGTTTGGCATTTTCCAAGGTTGGGCTGATCTAAATGAAGTTGGGGGAGATACTCTGGAGACAGGTATGGGAATGCAGCACCACCATCTGGAGAAAAGGGGACTGAATCTTAGCTAGAAAGTGCCACTGAAACAAAGGGGGAGTAGCAAGGGGAGGAGACTGACAGATTATGGGGCCTAGCTTTATGGATTTTATGGCTCCCCAAGGTGTCACTACCTTAGAGTTGGTAGTAAATGACCTAATAATACCTAAATGACCACTAGGCAAGAATAAATGAAATTCATATGTCAATTTTTTGACCATACCCCAACAGAAAGGAAAATGACCTCAGCCTAACCTATCTCACTTTAGAGAGACTTTTTCAATTAGCAGTAGAACAAGGTGCTATTGAATTGAGTTTAGAAAATCAGATTCGGTTGTATCAATAGAGAAATGTTTTATTATTTTATGTTTTTGTTGCTCTGTCACCCAGGCTGGAGTGCAGTGGTGTGATCATGTGTCACTGTAGCCTCAAACTTCTTGGTTCAAGTGATTTTCCCACCTCAGCCTCCTGAGTAGCTGAGACTACAGATGTGCCACCACACAGGCTAATTTTTATTTTTTGTGGAGATGGGGTCTCACTATGTTGCCCTGGCCTCAAGTGATCCACCAGCCTCAGAATCCCAAAGTGCTGGGATTATAGGCATGAGCCACCTCACTTGGCCATCAAAAGATAAATGTTATTGGTGAAATTAAGACTTTTATGAGAATTATAAGGCTGGGAGCAGGACTCACACCTGGAATCCCAACACTTTGGGAGGCTGAGGCAGGCGGATCACTAGAGGTCAGAAGTTCAAGACCACCCTGGTCAGCATGGTGAAACCCTGGGCATGGTGGCCAGCACCTGTAATCCCAACTACTCAGGAAGCTGAGGCAGGAGAATCACTTGAACCCGAGAGATGAAGGTTGCGGACAGCTGAGATAGCATCCTTGCACTCAAGCCTGGGCAACCAGAGGGAAACTCTATTTCAAAAAAAAAAAAAAAAAGAATTATAAATAAATGAACTAAATATTTAACTTAAGAAAGTAAGGGGGGCTGGGAGCAGTGGCTCATTCCTATATTCCCAGCACTTTGGGAGGCTGAGGCAGGCGGATCACGAAGTCAGGAGATCAAGACCATCCTGGCTAACATGGTAAAACCCCGTCTCTACTAAAAATACAAAAAAATTAGCTGGTGTGGTTGTGCTTGGGAGGCTGAGGCAGGAGAATGGTGTGAACCTAGGAGGCGGAGCTTGCAGTGAGCCAAGATGGCGCCACTGCACTCCAGCCTGGGCGACAAAGCAAGACTCTGTCTCAAAAAAAAAAAAAAAAATTAAGTGGGGAAAAACAATATAAATCTTCCCAAAAGGAAGGCCGGGCGTGGTGACTCATGCCCACGCACTCAATCCCAGCACTTTGGGAGGCCAAGGCCGATGAATCATCTGAGGTCAGGAGTTCGAGACCAGCCTGGCCAACATGGTGAAACCCCGTCGCTACTAAAAATACAAATAATTAGCTGGTGTGCTGGTGTGCGCCTGTAATCCCAGCTACTCAGGAGGCTGAGGCAGGAGAATCACTTGAACCCGGGAGGCGGAGGTTGCAGTGAGACAAGATCACACCACTGCACTCCAGCCTGGGCAATAAGAGCGAAACTTCGTCTCAAAAAAATAAAAAAAGTTAACATGGAATTGATGAATACAACTAAAAGCTAGGTTCTTTAAAAAGGCAAAAAAAAAAAAAAAAAAAAAAGATAAGACACTGGCAAGATTAAGGAAAGTAAAAAGAAAAAATATTTTTTAAAAGTTGAAAATCCCAAGGGTTGGGGATGATGTGGAGTAATAGGAACCCTGGTACATTGCTGGTGGGCATGTAAAATAGTGTAGCCAGTTGGTTTGGCAGTTCCACAAAAGTTAAACAAGATGTCCATGTGACCTAGGAATTCTGCTCCTACATATTGGCCCTAAAGAATTAAAAACAGATACTTAAATACTTGTGAATGTTCACAGCAGCACTATTTACAATAGCCAAGAGGTGGAAACAACTCAAATGTTCATCAATGGATGAATGGGTAATTGTGGTCTGTACATCCAATGGAAAAGAAATTCAGTGATAAAAAAGAATGAAGTTTATTCAGTGATAAAAAAAGAATGAAGTTCTGACATATGCTACAACATGAATAAACTTTGAAAACACTGCAAGTGAAAGAAGCCGATACAAAAGGTCACACATTGTGTAATTCCATTTATATAAAATGTGTAGAATGGGTAGATCCAGAGAAACAGTAGATTAGTGGTAGCCCATGTCTTGTGGGGCGAGAGAAATGTGAAGTGACTGTTAACAGGTGAGGGGTTTCTTTTTGGGGTGACAAAAATAATCTGGAAAAAAAATCTGGAATTAGATAATGGTGACTGTCGCACAATCTTGTGGACACACTAAAAAACACTGAATTGTGCACTTAAATTTACTCTTTTTAAAAAGGGTAAATTTATGGTATATCTCAAATTTTTTAAAATGACAAATATAATAAACAATGTAATTTCAATCAGAATCCCAACAGCATAGTGTTTCGGGGAGAATAGGAAAAGGGGCACTTTGGGGAGGCCGAGGTGGTAGGATCCGTTGAGCCTAGGAGTTTTGAGACCAGCCTAGGCAACATAGTAACCCCCCACCTCCGCATTCCCTGCCACCCCGGTATCTAAAAAAAAAAAAAAAAAAAAAGCCAGGTGTGGTAGCGCATGCTTGTAGTCCCAGCTACTTCAGAGGCTGAGGTGGGAGGATCTGGAAACCCATTGAAGTTCCAAGACATCCCAAAGGTTAGAAACCTAATTTAGCCTTGGCCGGGCGCGATGGCTCACGCCTGTAATCCCACCACTTCAGGAGGCCGAGGCGGGTGGATCATCTGAGGTCAGCATAGGCCAAACCCCGTCTCTACTAAAAATACAAAACAAAACAAAAATTAGCTGGGCGTGGTGACAGGCGCCTGTAATCCCAGCCACTTGGGAGGCTGAGGCAGGAGAATCGCTTGAACCCGGGAGGCGGAGAGTACAGTTAGCCGAGATCACGCCATCGCACTCCCAGCCTGGGTGACGGCGTGAAACTCGGTCTCAAAAAAAGAAATGTTTACCCTACAGAATCAACTCATTCAAGGCCTTTCAACTCCTGGCCTCCCGCACTCCAGCCAGCTCAACCGTTAAGTACACAGATCCCAGAACAGGATGCTCCATAACCTACGCTTGATCGCTTCTCCAGCACTCTACCGGCTTTTTAGCGTCCCATTCTTAGACGCTCCAGCAAGATGAGCAGCTTATCTTCTTCGACCTTTGCTTAATATACAACTCTATCATACATATTCGCCTGCGTATCTGCCTTGCCACATTGAGAGTACCAGAACGGCAGGGCCTGCGGCTTATTCATCTTTTAATGTTTATATTCCCTGCTTGGTGCACAGAAATGGACCAAACAGACAGAGAAATTCTTCAAATGATCTTGGCAACGAATCATTTTCCTTTTCCTAAGTAACAGAAACGTGAAACGGGCAAAAGCCGCGGGAAGGCTGTCTCCCCAGACAGAAACTAGGACTCAACACAAACGTAGCGGAATTTGAGGAGAAACCTGTTTAATCTGACTCATGCGTATTGTCTTCTTGTCTCACAACATGCCCACGATAAAGATGGATTCGGCTAGGCCCGATTCCGCATCTATAGTAGGCATAGCAGCCATCTTTCTTAAGGGTAAGGCGCAACCCGGAAGATCACACCCTACCTGTTTCAGAAACGCCAGACGCCTTTAAATCGTCAAGAGTCCAATCGGAATCGACATTTTCACCGGAACCGCTCGGCCTCACGACCGGAAAAGGCTGTGCGTAAGAGCGTTGGGGGCGGAAGTGACGAGAAGGTGGTAGTCGGGTAGTTGGCGGGTGGTTGAGTAGAACCGGTCGCCATGTCCGCGGGGAGCGCGACACATCCTGGAGCTGGCGGGTACGGCTTCAGAGGCGAGGGCATCGGAGCGAGCACTGGGGCGCGGGAGAGGCGGAGGGACCCTGAGAAGCTGCGTTTAGGGTGGAGGGCCCCTTAAGTAGGAAGTAAAGGGCTGGACGTTTGGGGAGAAAGATCTTGAGCAGGCCTGGGGCCCTTAAAGGGCCGGCTGGGATCCGAGGGAGGAGGGAAACGGGGACTTTTGGAAGGGCGAGCCAAGGGGAAGGCGTAAACGAGAGCGTGCAGGATAGAGTGGAGTCTTTTGATACAGGTGACAGTAGAAACGAAAGATTTTGGGGAAGGGTGGAAAGTGTGGGTTTGTTAAATATAGCAATAATTGTTTAAGGAGAGGGGAGTTTTAGATTTAGAAGGTGATTCGGAAGTGTAAGTGGAATATAATAGAGGGAAAATGGGGTGCTAAGGCGTAGTAAGGAAAGAATAACATACATGAAAGCTTTGAGGCCTAATGTTTTCCTTTTTCTACATGTAGGCGACGCAGCAAATGGGACCAACCAGCTCCAGCCCCACTTCTCTTCCTCCCTCCAGCGGCCCCAGGTGGGGAGGTCACCAGCAGTGGGGGAAGTCCTGGGGGCACCACAGCTGCTCCTTCAGGTGCCTTGGATGCTGCTGCTGCTGTGGCTGCCAAGATCAATGCCATGCTCATGGCAAAAGGGAAGCTGAAACCAACACAGAATGCTTCTGAGAAGGTATTTGAAGTCGAAGGGTCTCCACTAATTGCGAATTTAATAGTTGTTTTGCCAGGCGCGGTGTCTCACGCCTATAATCCAGCACTTTGGGAGGCTGAGGCGGGTGGATCACGAGGTCAGGAGTTCGAGACCAGCCTGACCAACATGTTGAAACTCCGTCTCTACTAAATGTACATAAATTAGTCGGGTATGGTGGCGCGCGCCTGTAATCAGCTACTTAGGAGGCTGAGGCAGGAGAACTGCTTGAACCCAGCAGGCGGAGGTTGCAGTGAGCTGAAATTATGCCACTGCACTCCAGCCTGGGCGACCCAATGAGACTCCGTCTTTAAAAAAAAAAAAAAAAAAGTTTGTAATTCTGTAATCACATAATAATTTGTGTTAGTAAAGGATAAAATGGATATAGTAGTTGAGAGATCATTCAGTTTTGGAATATTCCAGAAGATATTTTGTTACAAATACATACGAGGCATTTTTGATTGGGCTGATTACATTTATGGACGAAATACCTTGTCTTGTCCTTGTCCACTTAGTTCAACTTAAGTTCTATTTCCATAGTCATTTAAAGCAACATAACATGTTTTTAATATATGTGCTTTTTCCCTGAACTCAAAGGAGAAGTTCAGGTAAATCAAGTGAGCCCCATAGTGTCTTCTCTAATTAGAACCTGTAGGGTTTTATTTATTTATTTATTTATTTATTTATTTATTTATTTTTTGATAGAGTCTCACTCTGTCTCCCAGCCTGAAGTGCAGTAGTGGGGTGATCTCGGCTCACTACAACCTCTGTCTCCTGGGTTCAAGTGATTCTGCTGCCTTAGCCTCCCAAGTAGCTGGGATTACAGGTGCATGCCACCATGCCCGGCTAATTTTTTTTTGTATTTTTAGTAGACAGGGTTTCGCTATGTTGATCAGGCTCATCTCAGCCTCCCAAAGTGCTAGGATTACATGTATGAGCCACCATGTGCAGCCTATTGTTTGCAAAGATTGTTTTATGAGGAAAAATTAAAAGCATCTTGACAAAGATGTAATGCTCCTTGTATATTAAGATTCTTAATACTGATATTAATAGTTTAAGCTCTTTTTTTCCCTTAAAATAATAATCTTTAGGTAGTTGACCTCAGCAAGATACATAAACACTGAATTTAGAATCATAAAACCTAAAAACCCAGAATCCACAATTTGAAACCCAGAATCCACAGTTACTGGTTACATGGCTTTGGCGTAACGAAACTCAGCTTTCTCGTTGGTAATATATACCTGCATTGTGTAGTGCAGTAGTCACTAGCCTCATGTGGCAATTTAAATTAAAATTAAGGGGCTGAGTGTGGTGGCTCACACCTGTAGTCCCAGCTCCTCTGTAATTCTTCTTGGATTCTTGGAAGGCTGAGGTGGAAAGATCACCTGAGCCTAGGAGTTTGAGGCTGCATTGAGCTGTCATTTTGCCATTGCACTCCAGCCTGAGCATCAGAGTGAGAACTTGTCTAAATAATAAAAATAATTAAATACATTATCAGCCTCCATAACTGTGAGAAATAAATTCCTGTTGTTAAAGCAAAAAGCAAGGCAAAACCAAACAAAATACAATTTAAAATTTAGACCTTTAGTCACATTAGCCACATGTCAGGTGCTCAACAGACACATGTGGCTAAATGGTTACCATATTGGAGTGATAGACTAGAACACCTGTCACCAAAAGTTCTCTTAGACAACATTGATAAGTATTATTAAAGGCGGTCATAAGGATTCATTGAGATGATAATGTAAATGAATACTATAGGGGGTTAAATAAAGGTAAGGTGATATTGTTGAGTTTGTATTTAGTTTTGCCTCCACATTTAAAAAATGTATTTAATGCACAAAGTAAACAATATCTTACCTTCTAGACATAGGTTGGGGAGATAGGCCCCTGTAGTCCCAGCTACTCAGGAGGTTAAGGCAGGTCGGTGGTTCACTTGAGGCCAGAAGTTCAAGACCAACCTGGGCAACATGCTGAAACCCTGTCTCTACAGAAAAGACAAAAACAGCTAGGTGTGATGCATGCCTGTGGTCCCAGGGTCTGGCTTGATTGCCCAGGCAGTGACTGTGCAGTGGCACAGTTAAGTAGTATGTACTCCCAAGTAGTAGGACTACAGTCGCATGCCACTGTGCCCGGCTAATTTTTTTTTTATTTTTGGAAGAGATGGGTTTGCCATGTTGCCCAGACTGCTTCAGCCTCCCAAAGTGCTGGGATTACAGGCATGAGCCTGTTTGGTTGGTTCGTTCATTCGTTCGTTCTTTCTGTCTTTCTGTCTGTCTTTCTGGTTTTTCATGTGATAGAGTCTTGCTCTGTTGCCCAGGCTGGAGTTCAGTGGCGCAATCACTGCTTACTGCTGCCTCAGCCTCTTGAGTAGCTGGAACTACAGTCTCATGCCACCATGCCCAGCTAATGTTTTGTATTTTTTGTAGAGATGTGGTTTTGCCATGTTGCCCAGGCTGGTCTGAAACTCATGGGCTCAAGTGAGCCACCCGGCCCAGCCTTTTTTTTTGTAAGTTATTTATTTATTTATTTATTTATTTATTT
>NW_016814873.1:556413-562699 GCF_001698545.2 Rhinopithecus bieti | reverse complement strand
CCTGGGTTCACGCCATTCTCCTGCCTCAGCCTCCCGAGTAGCTGGGACTACAGGCGCCCGCCACCTCGCCCGGCTAGTTTTTGTATTTTTAGTAGAGACGGGGTTTCACCGGGTTAGCCAGGATGGTCTTGATCTCCTGACCTCGTGATCCGCCCGTCTCGGCCTCCCAAAGTGCTGGGATTACAGGCTTGAGCCACCGCGCCCGGCCTATTTATTTATTTTTGAGACGGAGTTTCACTCTTGTTGCCCAGGCTGGAGTGCAATGGCGTGATCTCGGCTCTTTGCAACCTGTGCCTCCCGGCTTCAAGGGACTCTTCTGCCTCAGCCTCCAGAGTAGCTGGGATTACAGGCACAAACCACCACACCTGGCTAATTTTGTATTTTTACTAGAGTCAGGGTTTCACCATGTTGACCAGGCTGGTCACGAACTCCTTGTAGTTTAAATTGAAAGAAACTAGATCAGGTTTTACCATCTTAATGGCTTTTCATTCTTCTTTGTTCTTCCGTAATAGAGTGAGGAATGATTAGTTAGATACAATTTAAGGGCTTTTGAGAACTTTACAAGGATGGAATTAGTTGGATTTTATGTTATGATTGTGGGAGTGGCACAAAAACAACTTCCTATTATACGCTTGAAGTATATGTGTTGTGTGCGTTGCTTCTCTACCTTCTATTATGTTTTACTCCATGTACAGCCAACTAACTGAGCTATAGAGTATCATAACTTTGCTCTTTAATTTTCTTTCTGAAGGTTGTAGCTTCTAGTCCCTAGTGCTTCTATAATTAGGTGGTCATAAAAATGCACATAGGGCTGGCCGGGCGCGGTGGCTCAAGCCTGTAATCCCAGCACTTTGGGAGGCCGAGGCGGGCGGATCACGAGGTCAGGAGATCGAGACCATCCTGGCTAACATGGTGAAACCCCGTCTCTACTAAAAAAATACAAAAAACTAGCCGGGTGAGGTGGCGGGCACCTGTAGTCCCAGCTACTCGGGAGGCTGAGGCAGGAGAATGGCGTAAACCTGGGAGGCGGAGCTTGCAGTGAGCTGAGATCCGGCCACTGCACTCCAGCCTGGGCGACAGAGCGAGACTCCGTCTCAAAAAAAAAAAAAAAAAAAAATTCACATAGGGCTAAGGTCACAGAGAAATCTTGATTGTGGCCTTCAAGCAGATAGACTTTATTTAGTGAGGTTTTTGTTTGCTTGTTAATTCGTTTATGAAGAATGACCAACTGTGTTTACAGGCAGATGAAGGGAAGGGTAGGGAGGTGCGGGATTTGGGAAAGGATAGTTGTATTTTGGATGACTAAAAGGCTTTATCTAGGCTGGGCACAGTGCTCATGCCTGTAATCCCAGCACTTTGGGAGTCCAAGGTGGGCAGATCACCTGAGGTCAGGAGCTCGAGATCAGCCTGGCCAACATGGTGAAACCCCATCTCTACTAAAAATACGAAAATGAACTGGGTTTGTTGGCTCATACCTGTAATCTCAGCTACTCAGGAGGCTGAGGCAGGAGAATCATTTGAACTTGGGAGGCGGACATTGCAGTCAGCTGGGATTGTGCCACTGCATTCCAGCCTGGGTGATAGAGTGAGACTTCATCTCAAGAAAAAATAAAAATAAAAAAATAGGCCAGGCGTGGTGGCTCACGCCTGTAATCCCAGCAGTTTGGCAGGCTAAGGCGGGTGGATCATGAAGTCAGGAGTTTGAGACCAGCCTGACCAATATGGCAAAACCTCATCTCTACTATAAGTAGAAAAATTAGCCAGGCATGGTGGTGCCCACCTGTAATCCCAGCTACTCAGGAGGCTGAGGCAGGAGAATCGCTTGAACCCGGGAGGCGGAGGTTGCAGTGAGCTGAGATCACACCACTGCACTCCATCCTGGGCGACAGAAAGAGACTCTGTCTCAAGTAAATAAATAAATAAAATTAGAAAAAAGAAGACTTTATCTCACCATAAAACTTTTAATCTAATTTCTCTTTTTTCTAGCTTCAGGCTCCTGGCAAAGGCCTAACTAGCAATAAAAGCAAGGATGACCTGGTGGTAGCTGAAGTAGAAATTAATGATGTGCCTCTCACATGTAGGAACTTGCTGACTCGAGGACAGACTCAAGATGAGGTGAGGAGGCATTGGGACTCTGGGGAAGGTGGTGAGTGGATTCAGATAAAGAAGACCTCTAAATAGACAGGTGTTAGATATTTATTAGTGAGTTTGGGTCATAGTCTCTGAAGTCAGAACTGGGTTTAATTTAACTTCAGAGGAGGATAATGAAATGGATATAAATGAATTCTCTGCATTGATTTGAGTAAGAAACCATGGAATAAAAATTTCAGATATAGGAGAGAATTCATTCCTTCTTACTTGGTCGAATGAATGAATGGGAAGAAAATCTGTCTGCCATTGAAATCAACCAATTGCCACATCTTCATTGAACATTTCCTTTTTTAGATCAGCCGCCTTAGTGGGGCTGCAGTATCAACTCGAGGGAGGTTCATGACAACTGAGGAAAAAGCCAAAGTGGGACCAGGGTACGTATTCTCTTGTTTATGGAAGGGTTGGGTGTATGACTCACGTTAGTCTCATGTTTTTCATCCGTAGGTAATACGTGTACACCATATTTGATTCGAGGTTTGAGGGGTATGTGTGTGCACACTGTATAGCAGAATTCTGGATATCAAACAGATACAAGATGTTGGGAGCTGCTTTTGGACTTTTATTTCACATTTAATGTTTTTATTGGAGGGAACAAATTATAGGAAAGTGTAAAAGAAGATACTAACCACTAACATTTAATGTATATACTTTTTTTCTTTTTTCTGTCCTATATGATCTGCAGAAATAATGTATATACTTCCTTTTACTTCCTTTTTTTTTTTTTTTTTATTTTATTTGAAATGGAGTCTTGCTCTGTCACTCAGGCTGGATTGCAGTGGCACGATCTTGGCTCACTTCAAGCTCCGCCTTCCAAATTCACGCCATTCTCCTGCCTCAGTCTCCCGAGTAGGTGGGACTACAGGCACCTGCCACCACGCCCGGCTAATTTTTTGTATTTTTAGTAAAGATGATGCTTCACCATGTTAATCAGGATGTTCTCAATCTCCTGACCTTGTGATCCGCCCACCTCGGCCTCCCAAAGTGCTGGGATTACAGGCGTGAGCCACTGCACGTGGCCATGTATATACTTCTTAACTTTTTTCTGTGGAAATAGTTACCCTCACAAATGGGCTCATATATATATTTTTTGTCTTTATGATGGTTATACGTTGTGATTATTCAGGTAAAGACAATCTGTTTCATTTCATTCCTTCCATCATTCAGTGTTTGAGTTTCTCTTCACTGTCAGTTGATAGGTACTTAGGAAATGCAACATTTTTAACATTAGCTTAAACTACACAAAATAAGTAACAAAATTTACTTCCTACCCCAAGCCAAGAATTTATTTATTTATTTAGAGATGGAGTGTTTGCTCTTGTCACCCAGGCTGGAGTGCAGTGGCGCCATCTCGGCCCACTGCAACCTCTTCCTCCCGGGTTCAAGCAATTCTCTGGCCTCAGCCTCCCACATAGCTGGGATTACAAGCGTGCGCCACCGCACCCAGCTACATTTTGTATTTTTAGTAGAGATGGGGTTTCACAATATTGGCAATATTGTCTTGACTCCTGACCTTGGGTGGTCCCCCCGCCTTGGCCTCCCGAAGTGCTGGGATTACAGGCGTGAGCCACTGCGCCTGGCCCAAAGAATATATTTAAACTTTCTATATGTTTTGGTTGCTGTTTTGAACTTTGTCTTTAAAAAGTTATTTTTGTTTTTTTTGTTTTTTTTTTTGAGACGGAGTCTCGCTCTGTCACCCAGGCTGGAGTGCTGTGGCCGGATCTCAGCTCACTGCAAGCTCCGCCTCCCGGGTTCACGCCATTCTCCTGTCTCAGCCTCCCGGGTAGCTGGGACTACAGGCGCCGCCACGTCGCCCGGCTAGTTTTTTGTAGGTTTTAGTAGAGACGGGGTTTCACCGTGTTAGCCAGGATGGTCTCGATCTCCTGACCTCGTGATCCGCCCGTCTCGGCCTCCCAAAGTGCTGGGATTACAGGCTTGAGCCACCACGCCCGGCCTAAAAAGTTATTTTTATCTGCCACTTTTTATTAACTGTATATGGTTATTGATCACTTTATTATAATTTAAGTCATCTTAACATTTAGAATCTAAATTATCAGTTGATGTGGGCCTTAAGAGGTTTCTCTATATGCATGATCAATCTTTCCCCATTAATTTTGTGTGTGTGTGTGTTGTTTTTTTTTTTGAGACAGTCTGGCTCTGTTGCCCAGGCGGGAGTGCAGTGGCATGATCTTGGGTCACTGCAACCTCCACCTCCTGGGTTCAAGCGATTCTTGTGCCTCAGCCTCCTCAGTAGCTTGGACTACGGGCATGCCACCATGCCCGGCTAATTTTTGTTATTTCAGTAGAGATGGGATTTTGCTTTGTTGGCCAGGCTGGTCTCAAACTCTTGGCCTCATGTGATCTGCCCACCTCAGCCTCCCAAAGTGCTGGGATTACAGGCATGAGCCACAGCACCCGGTTTGCCCCATTGATTTGGATAAACAAGACCACATTTGTTTATAACCTATTAGCCAGCAAAAAGGAATTCTGTTCTTAAATATTGGGTTATCTCCATAGACTGGAAAATCATGGTAGTGAATCCATAAGAACAGATTTGATCTGAAATCTGTTGGCCAGTTGACTTTTAAGATCAAGAAGTTTATAGCCGGGCACAGTGGCTCAAGCCTGTAATCCCCGCACTTTGGGAGGCCGAGACAGGTGGATCACGAGGTCAGGAGATCGAGACCATCCTGGCCTACACGGTGAAACCCTATCTCTACTAAAAACAAACAAACAAAAAAAAATAGCCGGGCGAGATGGCGGGCGCCTGTAGTCCCAGCTACTGGGGAGGCTGAGGCAGGAGAATGGTGTGAACCTGGGAGGCGGAGCTTGCAGTGAGCTGAGATCCGGTCACTGCACTCCAACCAGGGCGACAGAGCGAGACTCCGTCTCAAAAAAAAAAAAAAAAGATCAAGAAGTTTATTTGTTCCCCAGCTGTTAAGGCATGTTCTTAGACATTAGCAAAAACCCTTCTAATGTATATAGTCCCTTTTGGTTATTTGGAAACTTGAAACAGTACAAATTAGATCTGGTGACCCATTTGACTCCTTTTTTGGTTCTGACCACGTTGAGATCATCCTTTTTTGTTTCTCTTTATAGGGATCGTCCATTATATCTTCATGTTCAGGGCCAGACACGGGAATTAGTGGACAGTAAGTAATGTTTTTGGCTCACGTAGCACTTTTTGTGAAGAACAAAGTACAGGGGTCTGTATAGCAAGTTGGCAGACTGTCCCTGATGGCTGTTCTAGCCCTTGTTCATGAACCGTACACGAATTTGTATGGGAGTTTAGAGGGGTTGACAGCCGCATACTTGGGTAACGTATAAAGCGGATTTACGTGTGAGTGATTGAACACTGGCCTGCCTGTGTTCGGTTTTACTGTTTTACCATTCGGTTTTACCATTTTAAAAAAATTTACTGTTTTACCATTCGGTTTTACTGTTTGTGTTTTTCCAAGGAGCTGTAAACCGGATCAAAGAAATTATCACCAATGGAGTGGTAAAAGCTGCCACAGGAACAAGTCCAACTTTTAATGGTGCAACAGTAACTGTCTATCACCAGCCAGCACCCATCGCTCAGTTGTCTCCAGCTGTTAGCCAGAAGCCTCCCTTCCAGTCAGGGGTATGTTTTGGGGAGGGATCATTAATAGCTTTATCATTTCTATAAAAATGATACGTGCCGTCCAGGTGCAGTGGCTCATTCCTGTAATCCCAGCACTTTGGGAGGCCGAGGTGGGTGGATCATTTGAGATCAGGAATTTGAGACCAGCCTGACCAACACGGTGAAACCCCATCTCTACTAAAAATACAAACCTTACCTGGGCATGGTGGCAGGCGCCTATAACCCCAGCTACTTGGGAGGCTCAGGCAGGAGAATTGCTTGAACCTGGGAGGTGGAGGTTGCAGTGAGCCGAGACCATGCCACTGCACTCCAGCCTGGGCCACAGAGCAAGACTCCATCTCAAAAAAATAATAATAATAATAAGACATGTAGCCGGGCGCGGTGGCTCAAGCCTGTAATCCCAGCACTTTGGGAGGCTGAGACGGGCGGATCACGAGGTCAGGAGATCGAGACCATCCTGGCTAACACGGTGAAACCCCGTCTCTACTAAAAATACAAAAAAAACTAGCCGGGTGA
>NW_016814873.1:523209-554398 GCF_001698545.2 Rhinopithecus bieti | reverse complement strand
GGAGTCTCGCTCTGCCGCCCAGGCTGGAGTGCAGTGGCCGGATCTCAGCTCACTGCAAGCTCCGCCTCCCGGGTTCACGCCATTCTCCTGCCTCAGCCTCCCGAGTAGCTGGGACTACAGGCGCCCGCCACCTCACCCGGCTAGTTTTTTGTATTTTTTAGTAGAGACGGGGTTTCACCATGTTAGCCAGGATGGTCTCGATCTCCTGACCTCGTGATCCGCCCGTCTCAGCCTCCCAAAGTGGTGGGATTATAGGCTTGAGCCACCGCGCCCGGCCTATATTCAAGTCTTTTGGTTTTTTACAAGTCTGTACAAAAGTGAATCTTGGCCTGTAATCCCAGCACTTTCAGAGGCCTAGGCAGGCGGATCACAAGGTCAGGAGATCGAGACCATCCTGGTTAACACGGTGAAATCCTGTCTCTACTAAAAGTAGAACAAAAATAATTAGCCAGGCATGGTGGCGGGCACCTGTAGTGCCAGCAACTCAGGAGGCTGAGAGGCAGGAGAATGGCGTGAACCCGGGAGGCAGAGCTTGCAGCGAACCAAGATGGCGCCACTGCACTCCAGCCTGGGCGACAGAGCGAGACTCCCTCTAGGAGTAGCTGGGACTACAGGCGCCTGCCAACACGCCCGGCTAATTTTTTGTATTTTTTTGGTAGAGACAGGGTTTCACCGTGTTAGTCAGGATGGTCTCGATCTCCTGACCTTGTGATCTGTCCCTCTCGGCCTCCCAAAGTATTGGGATTACAGGCGTGAGCCACCACACCTGGCCAAAAAAAGTGAATCTTAAAGTGAGCTGTGATAAGCCTGAAATAATTTTCATTTAAACCTGTATCAATATTAACACATTTTGGCCGGGCGCAGTGGCTCAAGCCTGTAATCCCAGCACTTTGGGAGGCCAAGACGGGCGGATCACGAGGTCAGGAGATCGAGACCATCCTGGCTAACACGGTGAAACCGCGTCTCTACTAAAATACAAAAAACTAGCCGGGCGAGGTGGCGGCGCCTGTAGTCCCAGCTACTCGGGAGGCTGAGGCAGGAGAATGGCGTGAACCCGGGAGGCGGAGCTTGCAGTGAGCTGAGATCTGGCCACTGCACTCCAGCCTGGGTGACAGAGCGAGACCCCGTCTCAAAAAAAAAAAAAATATTAATACATTTTATAGTAATTTTATGAACTTTAAAATATTTTCATATCAAGAAGTACCATTATTCAGAGAAAGACTAATAAAATATTTGTGGTAATGATAATAGTTATATCTAAAAGACTTACGTTATTTTGTGTTTCTGTTTTGTGATTTTCAGAGGCCTAGATTTTGAGCTACAGTAAATGTATTAATGTAGATTTGTAAAATAGCATGAAAAAATGAAAGCAGAATTCTGCATCTTTTATTTATTTTTCTCTCCTTTGAATTCCTGGTTATTTCTTTGCAGTCACCCCAAACCAGAAGGCCTGGCTGCTGCCAAGAAGCTTTGTGAGAATCTCTTGCAAACAGTGAGTTGTATTTGTCTGATACTCATTCAGAAAAGCAGTTGCCGTTTTGGAGTATGTCTTAACTCTTTCTTTCACCTGTTTAGTTTCCTAGTACTGCTATAACAAGTTACTGCAGTTGGGTGGCTTAAAATAACACAAATTTATTCTGTCACACTTCAGGAAGCAGTCTGAAATCAAGGTGCTGGCAGAATTGGTTCCTTCTGGAGTCTGAGAGAGAAATCATCCCATGCCTCTCCTCTCTCCTAGCACCTGGTCATTGTGTTGGTTTGCTATTTTTTTTTGTTTTTTTTTGAGACGGAGTCTCGCTCAGAGTCTCGCTATGTCACCCAGGCTGGAGTGCAATGGCGCCATCTCGGCTCACTGTAAGCTCCGCCTCCCAGGTTCACGCCATTCTCCTGCCTCAGCCTCACGAGTAGCTGGGACTACAGGCGCCTGACACCACACCCAGCTAAATTTTTATATTTTTAGTAGAGAAGGAGTTTCACCACATTAGCCAGGATGGTCTCGATCTCCTGACCTTGTGATCCGCCCACCTCGGCCTCCCAAAGTGCTGGGATTACAGGCATGAACCACCGTGCCCGGCCCATTGTGTTGGTTTTGGCTTATATTAGCATAGCTCCAGTCTGAAGTAAGGGTAGAGCTATAATAATTTAAAACCAGTTAGACATGTTTGGGGGATGATTGCTCATTTGATTATGGATTCTTTTTTCTGTAAACAACCAAAAGTTAAACCTTAGGACTGTCTTTATAGCACTTAAAGGAAATCAGGTTTTGGACTGAGTATGTTCAACCTTGTGTTCTCTGGTACCTTATTGGGTAGCTTATGGTGGTGTTTTTTTTTTTTTTTTTTTTTTGAGACGGAGTCTCTGTCGCCCAGGCTGGAGTGCCATGGCACAATCTCAGCTCACTGCAACCTCCATCTCCCAGGTTCACGTCATTCTCCTGCCTCAGCCTCCTGAGTAGCTGGGACTACAGATGCCCACCACCATGCTCGGCTTAAGTTTTTTGTATTTTTAGGAGAGACGGGGTTTTACTCTCTTAGCCAGGATGGTCTCGATCTCCTGACCTCGTGATCTGCCCGCCTGGGCCTCCCACAGTGCTGGGATTACAGGCATGAGCCACTGCGCCTGGCCTTGTTTGTTTTTTACTTTGTTTTGTTTTTTTTACTTCCTTTGTTTTTTTTTACATATCACCTGATTTACCAACCCTTGTACCAGATAACTTTCTTGACCATTTCCCATCTTTTTGTTGGTACTTGAGGTTATGGACTTAATAATATATAGGAAGGAAGTATGAGGAAAATACTAAACCCTTAGTAAACCATGAGTAAACCTTGAGGAAAAGTCACCCAGTAAATGTGAATGAATGAGGTCTCATCAGTTATACTAACAACTTGGAAATTTCCTAGTTACTTAATTTCTGTGGCTTTCTAAATGATTTTTTACCCCAGAATTGAGTATACTTTAGGGGATTCAGGATTATTCATGCTTCTAATGCCCAAAATTGGCTTACTAATTTATAGATCTGCCTTATTAAAATGTTGAGGTGGGCTGGACGCGGTGGCTTATGCCTGTAATCCCAGCACTTTGGGAGGCCAAGGCGGGTGGATAACGAGGTCAGGAGTTCGAGACCAGCCTGGCCAACATAGTGAAACCCCCATGTCTACTAAATATACAAAAACTAGCTGGGTGTGGTGGCACGCACCTGTAGTCCCAGCTACTTGGGAGGCTGAGGCAGGAGAATCGCTTAAACCTTGGAGGTGGAGGTTGCAGTGAGCTGAGACCATGCCATTACATTGTAGCCTGGGTGACAGAGTGAGACGGTCTCAAAAAAAAAGGTTGCAGTGATACGAGATCGCACCACTGCTCTCCAGCCTGGATGACAGAGTGAGACTATATCTCAAAAAAAAAAAAAAAAAAAAAAAAGTAGGTTAAACCAGTTTAAATTTGATTGGAACATCGGTAGATATATTTTAATTGCTAATGGCTTTGGTCCTAGAATTATATAATCAGACCCTTGTAAATACACAGCTTGGGCTGTCCCATGTTAATTTGTTTCCCCCTCTCTTTCAGGTTCATACTGAATATTCTAGATTTGTGAATCAGATTAATACTGCTGTACCCTTACCAGGTGTGTACATCTTGAAGTGTTTAAAAAATATTTTGCTAGTGATAGTTATGTGTAACTATGATACTGGAGGCTAGACTGTGCCAGGGCACTATTAATGTTCCCTTTAATTTAGGGTAATTTGGAAAGCCATTCATGCCTCAGTATTTTTCTTCCCTAGATATTAAGTTTAATATTCAGCTAAATTGTCTCATTCTGCTGCAGCTGATTAAACACTTTTTTTCTTCCCCCTCAGGCTATACACAACCCTCTGCTATAAGTAGTGTCCCTCCTCAACCACCATATTATCCATCCAATGGCTATCAGTCTGGTTACCCTGTTGTTCCCCCTCCTCAGCAGCCAGTTCAACCTCCCTACGGAGTACCAAGCATAGTGCCACCAGCTGTTTCATTAGCACCTGGAGTCTTGCCGGCATTACCTACTGGAGTTCCACCTGTGCCAACACAATACCCGATAACACAAGTGCAGCCTCCAGCTAGCACTGGACAGGTAGGATGTCAGGATATGCAACAAGATACTACTGAATTTAGGAAAAACTGGGGGAAGAGGGGAAGTAGTGGTATTCCAGAAATAAATCATGTAATGTGGAATGTTTTTTTCCTGTCTTCTGTGTTCCTACCACCAACCTACCTGAATATTTTGGATTAGCGTGTATGTGTGTATGTCATCCTAAAGTTTATATTTTCACAGTCTTGCACACCAAATAACTGTTTAAAGTGGGGCTGGTGGGCACACTTGCTATAAAGGGTCAGGTAGCAAATATTTTAGGCTTTAAGGGCCATACATTCTCTGTCACAACTATCACACTTGGTAGTTGTAGTGCAGAAGCAGCCCGTGGATAATACCTCAAGGAATAAGCATAGCTGTACTCCAGTATAACTTTATTTATAAAACAGGTGGCAGGCCACAATCATAGTTTGCCATACCCTTGGCCATTGTTTGCCTAACCTTGCCTTTGCAGTGTTAACAAAGTCCTCAAGGAGAATAGGGCTACCTTCACCACACCTCTCAGTGATTGGAACTGAGTTACAATTTCACATCTTAGGAGGAAACATAATCTCAGCATTTGGGGAGGCCAAGGCAGGAGGACTGCTTTAGCTCAGGAGTTTGAGACCCGCCTAGGCAACATAGTGAGACCCCATCTCTACAAAAAAATTAACTGGACATGGTGGCACATACCTGTATTTCAGCTACTTAAGAGGCTGAGGTGGAAGGGTCCCTTGAGCCTAGGAGGTCACGGATGCAGTGAACCAAGATGGTGCCAGTGCACTCCAGCCTCAGTGACAGAGTGAGACACCGTGTCTCAAAAAAAAAAATTATGTAAGAGATATATAAATTTTTCAAATGTAAGGATTATAAATGCTGGTATGTTTCTTTTATAACTTAAGAAATGTATACTTACTTTTTTTTTTTTTTTTTTTGAGATGGAGTGTCGCTCTGTCACCCAGGCTGGAGTGCAGTGGCACCTCTCGGCTCACTGCAAGCTCTGCCTCCCAGGTTCACGCCATTCTCCTGCCTCAGCCTCCCGAGTAGCTGGGACTATAGGCGCCCGCCACCACACCTGGCTAATTTTTTTGTATTTTTGGTAGAGATGGGGTTTCACTGTGTTAGCCAGGATGGTCTCGATCTCTTGACCTCATTATCCGACTGCCTTGGCCTCCCCAAGTCCTGGAATTACGGATGTGAGCCACCGCACCTGGCCACAATTTCTTAAATCGTGAAAGTAGAATTGTAGGAAAAGAGTAGATGTCTGGATGATAATCTGGATGGTTTATATATCCTGGTCTTAGAGGCAGGGGAGAGACTTCATGAGAGCATGGTAATGGATTTATGGTGGGTCCTTCGCTGTGGGCCTCTCATAGTGTACCCATGCCAGAGTAAATGGCAGCCTCAAACCATTGCCCAGCCCCCTTACCTGTGGGCTGTGAGCACTGAAGGGGGTTGCACAGTGTATAACAGAAAAACTATGACCTAAATTTTATTTGTGGTCCCTGGTAAAATTTATTTATTTTATTTTTATTTATTTTTTTTATTATTGTTTTTTGAGACGGAGTCTCGCTCTGTCGCCCAGGCTAGAGTGCAGTGGTACCATCTCAGCTCACTGCAAGCTCCGCCTCCCAGGTTCATGCCATTCTCCTGCCTCAACCTCCCAAGTAACCGGGACTACAAGCGCCCTCCACCACGCCTGGCTGATTGTTTTGTATTTTTAGTGGAGACGGGGTTTCACCTTGTTAGCCAGGATGGTCTCTATCTCCTGACCTCGTGATCCGCCCACCTTGGACTCCCAAAGGGCTGGGATTACAGGTGTGAGCCACCGTGCCTGGCCTTTCTTACTTTATTTTGAGAAGAATCTCACTCTGACGCTAAGGCTGGAGTACAGTGGTGTGATCTTGGCTCACTGCAACTTCCGCCTCCTAGGTTCAAGTGATTATCCTGCCTCAGCCTCCCGAGTAGCTAGGATTACGGGCACATGCCACCACGCCCAGCTAATTTTTGTATTTTTAGTAGAGATGGGGTTTTGCCATTTTGGCTAGGCTGGTCATGAACTCCTGACCTCAGGTGATCCGTGGCCTCGGCCTTCCAAAATGCTAGGATTACGGTGCTAGTATTACAGGCATGAGCCACCGTGCCCGGCCGAAATTATTTTAATTTTTATATTTAGACAGCTCTGTAGGTCCCCAGTTTTGAGTGTCAGTCCTTTGTAATTGGGAAGCAATACAGCAGAGTGGTTAAAAGCAGGGAGTTAAGGCGGCTGTGTTGGCTCATGTACCTGTAATCCCAGCACTTTGGGAGGTCAAGGCGGGTGGATCACTTGAGGTCAGGAGTTCAAGACCAGCCTGGTCAACATGGTGAAACCCTGTCTCTACTAAAAATATAAAAATTAGTTGGGTGTGGTGGTGGGCACCTATAATCCTAGCTACTCGGGAGGCCGAGGCAGGAGAATTGCTTAAACCCCAGGAGGCAGAGGTTGCAGTGAGCCGAGATTGCATCACTGCACTGCAGCCTGGGTGACAAGCAAAACTCAAAAAAAAAAGCTGTGAGTTAGAATTAGATTGACAGCGTTCATCATGCTTTCCCATTTTTGAGCTGTGTGATTATGGGATGTAACTTGACCTGTCTAGCGTTTGGTTTTCCTTAGATGTAAAATGGGCACAGTGATAAAAATCTAAGAGGTTTGTGAGGATTAAGTAAGATCATCCAGGCCGGGCACGGTGGGTCAAGCCTGTAATCCCAGCACTTTGGGAGGCCGAGACAGGCGGATCACGAGGTCAGGAGATCGAGACCATCCTGGCTAACACGGTGAAACCCCGTCTCTACTAAAATACAAAAAAACTAGCCGGGCGAGGTGGCGGGCGCCTGTAGTCCCAGCTACTCGGGAGGCTGAGGCAGGAGAATGGCGTGAACCCGGGAGGCGGAGCTTGCAGTGAGCTGAGATCCGGCCACTGCACTTCAGCCTGGGTGACAGAGTGACACTCCATCTCAAAAAAAAAAAAAAGATGATCCAATCTGTCAATAAATGTTAGCTGTGTTATTAATACAGTCAGCCACCTTACAACGTTTTAGTCAGTGATAGACTGCATATATGATGCTTGTTCTGTAAAATTGTAGTAGCATATTTTTACTGTACCTTTTCTACATTTAGATACACAAATACCATTGTGTTACAGCATTCAGTACAGTAACATGCTATACAGGATTGTAGCCTAGAAACAGTAGGCCATATCATATAGCCTATGTGTGTAGTAGGCTATTTTCATCTTAAGTTTGTATAAGTACACATTTGTTCAATGACAAAATCGCCTTGCAGTGCATTTATCAAATCATTTCCACTGGCGTAGTGGCTCACACTCGGCGTAGTGGCTCACACCTGTAATCCCAGTACTTTGGGAAGCTGAGACGGGTGGATCACAAGTACAAAAAAAAAATTAGTTGTGCATGGTGGCACGTGCGTGTAGTCCCTCGGCAGGCTGAGAGGCAAGAGAAGCGCTTGAACCTGGTAGGCAGAGGTTGTAGTGTCCCTCCGCAGGCTGAGGCAAGAGAAGCGCTTGAATGTAGGAGGCAGAGGTTGTAGTGAGCCGAGATCGCACCATTGCACGCCAGCCTGGGAGACAGAGCAAGACTGAGACTCTGTCTCAAGACAAAACAAAACAAAACACGTATTACCATTGCTAAGCAACGCATGGCTGTATAGAGTTTTCTCTTCAGACCTGCCTATTCTTCTATAATATATATTGTCTTTTGATACCCCTTATTCCTTTTTGGAACAACATCTTCAAACATTAGACTTAATCTTGACATAGTAACTTACTAATAACTAAGGGAGTGGAAGAGAAATTGCTTCTTCCACAAGCATTAGCAGCATTTATAAATTACAGAAAGCTTATTACAGAAAGCTAATCACGTTGACTGTCAGTGGTTGGAGTTCTGTTTGTTAATGGTCATGTTTGCTTCTAGTAGCCCAAATGCACAACACAGTTTTCTTAAAAGTCCAAAGCACTGGGCCGGGCACAGTGGCTCAAGCCTGTAATCCCAGCACTTGGGGAGGCCAAGACGGGCGGATCACGAGGTCAGGAGATCGAGACCATACTGGCAAACACGGTGAAACCCCGTCTCTACTAAAAATGCAAAAAAAAACTAGCCGGGCATGGTGGCGGGCGCCTGTAGTCCCAGCTGCTCGGGAGGCTGAGGCAGGAGAATGGCGTGAACCCGGGAGGCGGAGGTTGCAGTGAGCTGAGATTGCGCCACTGCACTCCAACCTGGGCGACAGAGCCAGACTCCGTCTCAAAAAAAAAAAAAAAGTTCAAAGCACTGTATATAGGTTGTCAATTTCATGTTTCCCTAGGATGAAGGTGAGAAGGCTAGGTGATACTGTTACCAAATTATACATGAAGGAAACTAAGGACCTGAAGATGTAAAATTCATATGATACTTACTGATCCTTAAAGTATATTGTAATCATTGTTTACTTATTCCTCGGGCATTCTCACACTTTTTTTCTTCCTTGGTTTGTTTTGGTCCCAGAGTCCGATGGGTGGTCCTTTTATTCCTGCTGCTCCTGTCAAAACTGCCTTGCCTGCTGGCCCCCAGCCCCAGCCCCAGCCCCAGCCCCCACTCCCAAGTCAGCCCCAGGCACAGAAGAGACGATTCACAGAGGAGCTACCAGATGAACGGGAATCTGGACTGCTTGGATACCAGGTTAAATAAAATACCCTGTTTTCCTATCTTCATCTTATTCTCCTACTATATTCTCCCTTTAAAAAAGATAAATTCACGTCATTCTCCCAGCACTAGGATTTCTGCTCTCTGGAATTTATTTTGGTTAGGTTTTTTATCCTATTCAACAGACTCTTGAAAGCCTCTGAGAGTTCTTACTTTCTTATACATCTCACTCAAAGCTATTGATCTACCAATATGTGGCTTGTATTTAAAACCTTGGCTTTCAATGGTGCTCTTTTACCCTCCACCTAAAAAAGAGAGTGATATTTCCCTCCAGTCTCCCCACCCCGCAAGACTGCTAGAAAAGGAGTGATTCTGTACATGTAATTGTAAAGTTAGCCACTAAAGTTAAAAAGATTCTTAATTTGCAGTTTTGGTGCAATTTTATCAGAAGTACCTTTCCATTTTGTCAGAATCCTTGAATCATTCTTTAAACCAAAATTTTTTTTATGGTTTCTAGCTAGGTTTATAGAAACTAGTTGAGCTACGGGCAGTCAGTTAAAAACAGGCTATAGATAGCATAATGAATTATAACACCCCTGTCCAAGTCCTACAGAGAAAAAAAAATCCCTACTTTTGACTACAGTTACACAGCAAATCCCAAAGAGCTTTGTAGTAGTTTAACTTACTACAACTTATCAGAAAGATGAGGCACTTGACAGTTACATTAAGGAGCTAAAGTCAATACAGCAGTTGTAGATTTGCTAATGCCACTGTATTTTTCTGCTCATAGCATGGACCCATTCATATGACTAATTTAGGTACAGGCTTCTCCAGTCAGAATGAGATTGAAGGTGCAGGATCGAAGCCAGCAAGTTCCTCAGGCAAAGAGAGAGAGAGGGACAGGTAAGTTGGAATAATTATGCAAATATATTCAGATGTCATTTGTTTGCACCATTAGTCAGAGTAGTGATCATTGCTATGAGCTGAAGTATTCTGAAACTGAAATGAAATCTTTGAATCAAATATGCATCTGTTTGTTGTAATTGATGCAATGAAGGAAAAGATAATGATAGGCCTTTTACAGACTTAGAAGCAGTTATACTCGACTCTGAATAATTTATTACTTGTTCAGACATCTTTCTTGACTTCCATTGTCCGCATCTTGGCCATTTTCCTAAGGATAGACAGTAACAGAAATGTTATATAATTCAGCTATTTTTGCTACTGTAGAATTATTAGAATATCATGGATGGAAGTACATGAATGTGGGAGTTCAGCCTGCCACACAGTGCTTGAATTTACCTTTCTTACATTAGTATATTAACCTTCATAAGAAAGGAGCTGATATCGTTCCATAACAGTTCATTCGATTTTTGTCATGGCAATTGCTGTGTAGATGGGCCTTATACTTTTATAAAGGGGCTGGGGGAAGGTGGAAGCAGTTGAAATTAATAGTTAAGATGAATTTGAAGGATTGTCTGCAGACTTAATTGCACTTCTAATTCACTGGATAAGTTAAGAAAATTTAAATTGTCTGAAAGAAAGTTTCATTTTGTCTTTCAATAGGCAGTTGATGCCTCCACCAGCCTTTCCAGTGACTGGAATAAAAACAGAGTCCGATGAAAGGAATGGGTCTGGGACCTTAACAGGGAGCCATGGTGAGTGTGGTATAGCTGGGGGAACAGGGGAGTGACTAAGACTAGTCTAGAGCTATTAGTTTTCTCAGCCAGGCGCAGTGGCTCACGCCTGTAATCCCAGCACTTTGGGAGGCCAAGATGGGTGGATCACCTAAGGTCAGGAGTTCAAGACCAGCTTGGCCAATATAGTGAAACCCCATCTCTACTAAAAATACAAAAACTAGTGGGCATGGTGGTGGGCACCTGTAATCCCAGCTACTCAGGGGGTTGAGGCAGGAGAACTGCTTCAGCCTGGGAGGTGGAGGTTGCAGTGAGCCAAGATCAGACCACTGCCCTCCAGCCTGGGCAGTAGAGCAAGACTCCATCTCATAAATAAATAAATACATAAATAAAGCTATTAGTTTTCTAACCTGATGTTCATTCAGGTGTTGAATCCAACCTCTGTAATCTATTAGCCAGTGAAAATACTTTTGGGCTGGGCACGGTGGCTCACGCCTGTAATCCCAGCACTTTGGGAGGCCAAGGTGGGCGGATCACCTGAGGTCAGGAGTTTGAGACCAGCGTGGCTAACATGGTGAAACCCCATCTCTACTAAAAATAGAAAAATTAAGCTGGACATGGTAGTGCATGCCTGTAATCCCAGCGACTTGGAAGGCTGAGGCAGGAGAATCGCTTGAACTTGGGAGGTGGAGGTTGCAGTGAGCCGAGATCACACCACTGCATTCCAGCCTGGGCAATAGAGTGAGACTCTGTCTCAAAAAAAAGAAAGAGAAAGAGAAAATAGTTTTTAAAAAATTGTATACAGATAACCTTTGATTTCCAACCAACGTGTTGTTTTGAGACAGAGAGAGAAAGAATAGTTTGAAAAAATTATATACAGACAACCTTTTATTTCCAACCAATGTGTATCTAGAAAAGAGTTAGTCGACTTATTTTATACATAGCATCAGTGAATATTAATGAGTAGTAGGTCATTTAAAAATCCTGTTGCCTGGAGAATGGCATGAACCCGGGAGGTGGAGCTTGCAGTGAGCTGAGATCCGGCCACTGCACTCCAGCCTGGGCGACAGAGCGAGACTCCATCTCAAAAAAAAAAAAAAAAAAAAATCCTGTTGCCTATATTGTGTGAATACCAGGAGGTCATCTGATACGGACTTAATAAAGGTTGATTTTGCTTTGTATTGGGAGCTGAGCCACACACCTCCCCTTATAGCTCTATTGGTCGGTAATGGTCAGTTTGTGGCTGTTAGGAAAATGTTGCTTTTTAGCATCCCAGAACTCTAAATCCTGTAGAGGTACATGGGATATTTTGTTCTTTGCTTGTACTCATAAAAATGAACAGAAGAAAAGACGTTTTTTTCTTTTCTTAACTTCTTTTCTTTTAACTCTTTAAAAGGTGAAATATCATCCCTCAAGAGACTCACTTGCTAACTTTCCTTTTTTTCTTTTTTTTTCTTTTTTTTGTGTTTCTTTTTTCTTTCTCTGTTTTCTTACATGGTTCTGGTGGATTCACATTTGCTGATGCTGGTGCTGTTTTTCGTGTGATCTTCAACGTTTTTGGGTGATCATTGACCCTGTGACCTCAAAATGGTGTCCAACTAACCACTTAAAATTAACATCTTTTTTTTTTAATTAACGAATTTATGGTATTTTTTTTTTTTTCCCTTGGTGGGGATGGGGTTGGGGTTGTTTTTCTCTATTCTAGATTATCCAGCCAAGAAGATGAAAACTACAGAGAAGGGATTTGGCTTGGTGGCTTATGCCGCAGATTCATCTGACGAAGAGGAGGAACATGGAGGTCATAAAAATGCAAGTAGTTTTCCACAGGGCTGGAGTTTGGGATACCAATATCCTTCATCACAACCACGAGCTAAACAACAGATGCCATTCTGGATGGCTCCCTAGGAAACAGTGGAACAGAGTTTTGACCCTCAGTGACTCTTCTTAGCAATAATGCATGCATTTGATTTAACAAGACTCTGGGGCCTGTGCTGGGAACCAACTTGGACTTTGCAGAAGTTTGAGATTCAGTGCCGCCCTTTCTTAAAGGGGTTCCTTAACAACAACAACAACAAAAATCCTTATTTCTGCAGTGGCATAGAATCTGTTAAAATTTAATTAGAATCACAAACTTATCTCAGAAGCTTTTTAACAGTTCGTGAAATGTGCTTGTCCAACAAAGCATCCTAACAGGGTCGTTCCCATACACATTTGACCTGGTCCAGCCTTTTCCAAATGAATAGACCCAATTCTGACATAAAGCAAGTTTTATTTGTATTTTACTACTGTTTGGTCAATTTTGATACATAACTGGTTACAAACAGAGCCTTACTATTTATTAGTGGGGAAATTATTTTAAGACCGTCCTTTTCAATATTTAATTCTGACAGATCTGCATCCCTGTTTCATTTTGGATTCTTTCTGTTTTGGAAAATGCTGTCTCATTTAAAACTGTTGGATGTAGCTGGATCCTGGATAGGAAAATGAAGTTATTTTTTCATTGTGTTTTTTAATTGGGGTGATCCAGAGCTGGCACCTTCAGGCACATTGGTCTCATAGCCATTACTGTTTTTATTGCCCTTCTAAGATCCTGTCTTCAGCTGGGTCAGAGAAAACTTCCTGACTAAAACTGGTCAGAACTCATCACAGAAATGAAACACAGTGGTCTGTCTCTCTCAGAACTGGTTGCAGCTAAAATAGAGAGATCTGACTGCTGGCTATAGGATTTTGGACTTAATGACTGAAATTGCAACTTGTCCTTTTTCTTGGCATTACAGGTTTTGCCAAAAGAACTTTTTTTGTATCAAATACTGATGTGTGAAAGTGAAGGAGCTAGTCTGCTGAACCAGGAATAGTTTGAGATATTGAACTGTCATTTTTGCACATTTGAATACTTTGCAGGCTGGCTTTGTATAAACTTTACCCTCTGGTTTCCTATATGTTGTAAATATGTAGACCATAATTTCATTATAAATAAATGTATAAATACTCTGCTTGTGGTTTCTCTGTTTTCTTCCACAACCCATCCATACACTAAAATTCATAAACTTTTTTACTCATAGCATAATGCAACTATAACATTACCAGAAAAATACATATACAGACCCCAAGGTTTGCATATAGTTCCAAGAGTTATGTAACTGCAAAATGTACCCTTAAAGTTCAAATGAAAATGTTAAAGATGGCCGGGCGCGGTGGCTCAAGCCTGTAATCCCAGCACTTTGGGAGGCCGAGACGGGCGGATCACGAGGTCAAGAGATCGAGACCATCCTGGCTAACATGGTGAAACCCCGTCTCTACTAAAAAATACAAAAAAAAAACTAGCCGGGCGAGGTGGCGGGTGCCTGTAGTCCCAGCTACTCGGGAGGCTGAGGCAGGAGAATGGCGTAAACCCGGGAGGCGGAGCTTGCAGTGAGCTGAGATCCGGCCACTGCACTCCAGCCTGGGCGACAGACAGAGCGAGACTCTGTCTCAAAAAAAAAAAAAAAGAAAATGTTAAGGATTATTATGCTGGATATTTTCCATTTTCACATTTTAGCCCTCCTTTATTTAATAGGGTATTAAAAGGACTTCATGACTGAAGCAGATATTAAAGGAAATATGTTATTCTTGGAAAGACATTTTATTTTATTTTTTTTTTGAGATGGAGTCTCGCTCTGTCGCCCAGGCTGGAGTGCAATGGTGCAATCTTGGCTCAGTGCATCCTCCACCTCCTGGGTCCTGGGTTTAAGTGATTCTCCAGCCTCAGCCTCCTGAGTAACTGTGATGATTACAGGCACCTACCACCATGCCCAACTAATTTTTGTATTTTTAGTAGAGACAGGGTTTCACCATTTTGGCCAAACTGGTCTTGAACTCCTGATACTCAAGTGATCTGCCCACTTCAGCCTCCCAAAGTGCTGGGATTACAGGCGTGAGCCACCATGCCTGACCAGAAAGACTTTTTTTTTTTTTTTTTTTTTTTTTTTTTTGAGACGGAGTTTTGCTTTGTTGCCAGGCTGGAGTGCAGTGGCACCGGCTCAGGCAGCTCTGCAACCTCCATCTCCCGGCTTCAAGTGATTCTTCTGCCTTAGCCTCCCGAGTAGCTGGGACTTACAGGCACACGCCACCAAACCAAACCCAGCTAATTCTTTTGAATTTTTAGTAGAGATGGTTTTACATGTTGGCCAGGATTGTCTCGATTTCTTGACCTCATGACTTGCCCGCCTCGGCCTCCCAAAGTGCTGGGATTACAGGTGTGAGCCACCGCGCCTGGCCCAGAAAGACATTTAAAAAGAACAGTGGTGGGCAGAGCTGCATCAGAACAATTTTCCAGTGTCAGTTTTTTCTAGCACCTGTGCTACCTAGAGGGGAATATTGTTATAGTGGCTTCAGTTTTGTATTTAACTCAAGGCTGCTTAACAAGCTCTCTTTCCTGCCAGAGTGTGGTACATTTATTTAAAACAAGTTTTTGTGTGTCTTATACGTGTTTAAAAAACATACACAGAACTCTGATCAGGGAGTGTTGTGAACATCTGGTTTTTGAGAATGAATCTGGGTTTCAATAGCCAAAGTCATTGTGACCACTCCTTTAGGAAAGTCATTTTTCTGCTGTGAAGCAGTCATCCCCGGTAGACTTTATTGAAATCCTGTGTTTTAGGAGGATTTGGGGGGTGCCCCTGTCCTCACTTCCTCTCATTGCATTGGGTCAAATTAGTTTCGAGTTTTTGTGGGTTTTTTTTCACAAGCAGCAAACAACCCTGGGTAAGTTGTTAATGTTTTTAAGTGTCCCTGCGTGTCTCTTACCACGTACTCCCCTTTTGTGTAACTAATTTACTTTCTACTCCTAATTAAATACCCTTGTCTGTGAGTGCATACACCCTACGTTGGGTAGGTGACCAGAGGGCCTTCAGCGGTGAGTCCCGGAACTGGGTTTAGGGACCTCGGGGTGGAAAGAGGGCGGGGCAGGCTGTGGGCGTCACAGAGTGGCCCCGCCCCTCCTTCCGCGACTCGGGAGCCGGTGGCGCCATCTTACCCGGCTGCGGGAGGGGTCACAGGTCAGTGACGGAGCCTCTGCGGGTGAAGGAAGACAAGTGGGTGACCCGACCGGCCGTGGTGTTCCAGTCCCCACTGACCGGTAGGAGCAGCAGGGCGTCGGCTTGTGAGGAAGATGGGTGGGGAGTCTGGCGGCGGAGGAGCAGCTGGGGGCGGGGAGGGGTCTCGGAGGAGAATGGGGAGGGGGCGGAACCTCCGGGTACCGCAGGCGTGAGGGGACCCCTGCGGCCTAAGGGGTCGCATCCCTTACTTCCCGAAACTTTCTCCTTGCCCCTACTGTGCCGGGACGTAAATTTATTTGTATCTTTTAATTTTTCTCTTTGGAAAAAGTAAAACCTGTGATGTGTCTGTCATGTGACTGAACTGTCTCGGAGGGAGGGTGAAGATGTGGGGGGTTTCTTAGGGCCACCAGAAGGGGTGCAGTGGTGAGCAAGACGGACAGGCCAGAGTATGTATGGAAAGGTAAGGCACTGGCTTGAGGGCTGTCGCCGTGGTGTCTCCATCCTGGATTAAGCATTTCCTCCTCCTTTTCTAGGTGGCTTTTCCTCGGGGCAGCCCAGGAAGGCCCCAAGAGGACAATGGATTCTGGAACTCGCCCAGTTGGTAGCTGCTGTAGCAGCCCCGCTGGGCTCTCACGGGAGTACAAACTAGTGATGCTGGGTGCTGGTGGTGTAGGGAAGAGTGGTAGGTAACATTTTCCATTTGACAGAAAGCATGGACGAAAAGTACTTAAGTGACCAGATGGGATACTTGCTATCTTGCAATGTTAATACTTAAAATTCTCTCTGTGGGTCACCTTTGTGAGGATTTGACTTTTATTTCTTCTTTTGAAGCCATGACCATGCAGTTCATCAGCCACCGATTCCCAGAAGATCATGATCCCACCATTGGTAAGCCAGATCATCACTTATGTTTCCAAATATACCCCATAAAAATATCTTAATGAATATCAATGGTTTCTGTTTATATTTTGAGCCCCTGGAGTCTCATTCAGATTTATTTATAGACAAGGGTATCAGCAATTGGTAAGCAACTGAATATTTCTTTTTTTTCAGACCTTATGTCATAAGCCATCTTTAGTCTTTTGTCTCTTACTGAACATTAATGGGACTACTCTCTTGTATTTTTTTATGGTTGCATACAGGCCACTTAACGAAGCCTTTTCTTGCTGTCACTTCTCTAAGGGAATGACTTGAGACTCACTCTTTAACTGTGAGTCAGCTGGTTTGAACTTCCACAAAAGGAAGCAGAAAAACAAGTAGAGCCAGGCTGCTGAACTCTTACAACCCAGACATGCCAAGCCTGGACATCTTGCACTTGGAGCTCTTCATTTACTTCCTTATACCTTGAGTTCATTACATAGTAATGTCTTCTCCTATGTCTTTTTTTTCTTTTTTTTTGAGACAGAGTCTCGCACTTTCTCCCAGACTGGATTGCAGTGGTGCGATCTCTGGTCACTGCAACCTCCACCTCCTGTGTTCAAGCAATTCTCCTGCCTCAGCCTCCTGCGTAGCTGGGATTATAGGTGCCTGCTACCACACTCGGCTAATTTTTGTATTTTTAGTAGAGATGGGATTTCACTATGTTGGCCAGGCTGGTCTCGAATTCCTGACCTCTAGTAATCCACCCGGCTTGGCCTCCCAAAGTGTTGGGATTACAGGCATGAGCCACAGCGCCCAGCCTTCCTATGTCTTTTATAGTCCTTAACTCTTGTTGTAGAATGCTAGTAGAGTAAAAAAGTCATTTTGTTTGCTTTGACTTTTTTTTTAATTGCTAGTCTCTACAAAGACTAAGAATTGGCCGGGCGCGGTGGCTCAAGCCTGTAATCCCAGCACTTTGGGAGGCCGAGACGGGCGGATCACAAGGTCAGGAGATCGAGACCATCCTGGCTAACACGGTGAAACCCCGTCTCTACTAAAAAATACAAAAAACTAGCCGGGCGAGGTGGCGGGCGCCTGTAGTCCCAGCTACTCGGGAGGCTGAGGCAGGAGAATGGCGTGAACCCGGGAGGCGGAGCTTGCAGTGAGCTGAGATCCGGCCACTGCACTCCAGCCCCAGCGACAGAGTGAGACTCCGTCTCAAAAAAAAAAAAAAAAAAAAAAAAAAAAAAAAAGACTAAGAATATTACTGTCATTCCTAAACCATAAGGAAGCAGGTTTGATTCCAAGGGTTTATATCCTAATATGAAAGAAAAATGGATGTGGGAATGGGAGAGGACACAGGAAGTCAGCTGTGCTGCTGTTATTTTCTTTTTCTGAAGACGGTGTCTCGCCCTGTTGCCCAGGCTGGAGTGCAGTGGCACGATCTCGGCTCACTACAAGCTCCGCCTCCTAGGTTCACGTCATTCTCCTGCCTCAGCTTCCCGAGTATCTGGGACTACAGGCGCCCGCCACCACCCCTGGCTAATTTTTTTTGTATTTTCAGTAAAGATGGGGTTTCACCGTGTTAGCCAGGATGGTCTCGTTCTCCTGACCTCGTGATCCGCCCGCCTCGGCCTCCCAAAGTGCTGGGATTACAGGCGTGAGCCACCATGCCCGGCCATGTTATTTTCAGTATGTGACACTCTTTGCCATGATTCTAGTTCTCTAGGAAGGATTTCCACTGGGTCAGGCATCTGCTGCTCTGTTTCCCACAAAGCCAATAATGTTTTGTGGTGGCCTAGCTTTTTGTATGGTTATTTCATACGGCAGATGATTCCAGGGATGGGAAAAATGGAAAAAAATCTTGACTTTTTCATGTAGTATATCAAATTTGGAACATTGTTCAGAGATTCAGGCTGGATGCAGTGGCTCACGCCTATAATCCCAGCACTTTGGGAGGTCGAGGCGGGTGGATCACCTGAGGTCAGGAGTTCGAGACCAGCCTGGCCAACATGGTGAAACCCTATCTCTACTAAAAATACCAAAACTAGCCAGGCGTGGTGGCGGGTGCCTGTAATCCCAGCTACTATGGAGGCTGAGGCAGGAGAATCACTTGAACCGAGGAGGCGGAAGTTGCAGTGAGCCGAGATAGTGCCATCGCATTCCAGCCTGGGGGGCAAGAGCGAGACTTTGTCTCAAAAAAAAAAAGAACATTGTTCAGAGATGGTGGGAGTACTAGGAATAAAATGAATTTAGGGCTTATGATAATTTACTTGAGAATTCCAGAAGCATCTTTTGCTTTCTTTCTTTCTTTCTTTTTTTTTTTTTTTTGGACACGGAGTCTCACTCTGTCACCCAGGCTGGAGTGCAGTGGTGCGATCTCAGCTCACTGGCAAGCTCCGCCTCCTGGGTTCACCCGCCATTCTCCTGCCTCAGCCTCCCAAGTAGCTGGAACTACAGGTGCCCACCACCACACCTGGCTAATTTTTTGTATTTTTAGTAGAGACGGGGTTTCACCATGTTAGCCAGGATGGTCTCAATCTCCTGACCTCGTGATCTGCCCGCCTCGTCCTCCCAAAGTGCTGGGATTACAGGCGTGAGCCACTGCGCCCAGCCTCTTCTAGCATTTTCATAGTTTCAGGTCTTAGATTTAAGTTTTTAATCCATTTTGACTTTATTTTGCATATGGTGAGAGATAGGGGACTAGTTTCATTCTTCTGCATGCAGTTATCTAGTTTCCCCAGCACCATTTACTGAAGAGACTGTTCCCTACTGCATGTTCTTGGTGCCTTTGCTGAAAATGAGTTGGCTGTAAATGTGTGGATTTAAATCTGGGTTCTCTATTGTATGTCTGTTTTTTGCCATTACTATGCTGATTTGGTTATATAGCTTCATAGTACATTTTGAAGTCAGTTAGTGTGATGCCTTCAGCTTTGTTCTTTTTGCTTTGGTTATTCAGGGTCTTTCATTTAAATTTTACTTTTTTGAAAAATATTTCTGAGAAGAATGTCATTGGTATTTTAATGGGGATTCAATTGAATCTGTAAATTTCTTTGGATAGTATTGTCATTTTAACAATATTAATTCTTTCCATCTAGGAGCATGGAACATCTTTCCATTTTTTCTGTGTCCTCTTCAATTTATTTCATCAGTGTTTTATAGCTTTCCTTGTATAGCTCTTTCACTTCTTAGGATAAATTGATTCCTCTGTATTTTATAGTTTTTGTAGCTATTGCATATGCAATTGCCTTCTTGTTTTATTTTGTAGATTGTTCACTGTTGGTGTGTATAAATGCTACTGATTTTTGTATGTTGAACTTGTATCCTGAAAATGTACTGAATTAGTTTATCAGTTGTAACAGTTTTGGGTGGAGTCTTTAGGTTTTCTAAGATCATGTTTTCTGTGAAGAAGGCTAACTTGACTTCTTTCTTTTCAATTTGGATGCCATTTATTTCTCTTGCATAATTGCTCCAGCCAGGACTTCCAATATTATGTTATTAAAAGTGGTGAAAGTGGGCCTCCTTGTCTTGTTCCAGATCTCAGAGAAAAGGCTTTTATTTTTTATCCATTCAGTATGATGTTACCTGTAGGTTTGTCATATGTGGCTTTCGTTATTTTGAGGTACTTTTTTTTCTATATCCAATTCATTGAGTTTTTAAATTTTTATCATGAAGTGATGTTGAATTTTATCAAATGCTTTCCAGCATTTATTGAAATGATCATATAGTTTTTGTTTTTGGTTCAGTTAGTGATGTATCATGTTTATTGATTAATGTATGTTGAGCCATCCTTGCCTTCCTCGAATGAATTCCACTTGATCATGGTGAATGATCTGTTTATTGTGTTGTTAAATTCAGTTTGCTGGTATTTTGTTGAGGACTTTTGCATCTATGTCCATCAGTTATATTAACCTGTAGTTTTCTTTTTTTGTTGTTGTCTTTGTCTGGTTTTCGTATCAGGGTAATATTGGTCTTGTAGAATGAGTTTGGAAGTATTTCTTCTGCTTCAATTTTCTTGAAGAGTTTGAGTAAAATTGGTATTAGTTATTCCTTTGATGTTTGGTAGAATTCAGCAGTGAAGCCATCAGGTCCTGGAATTTTCTTTGATGGGAGACTTTTTAAATTTCAACTTTGATCTCATCATTCATCACTGGTTTATTAAGGTTTTCTATTTCTTCATGGTTCAATCTTGGTAGATTGTATGTGTCCAGAAATGTATCCATTTCTTCTAGGTTTTCCAATTTGTTGGTATGTAGTTGTTCATAATAGTCTAATTAATCTTTGTAATCCTGTGGTCACATATCCTTTTGGCTGAGTACAGTGAACTTTATTGATGGTATGTGACAGGGTGTGGCTCCCTAGGCCCCTCTCTCTTCAGAGGGCCTGGCATGGAAACTGTGTCGGGGGAGATTCTTAGTATGGTAGGAGAGTGAGTGTGGCAGGGACTCCCTAGCAGCTGAGAACCTCTCTAATCCTCTTGTGATCTTGCTGGGGCTGGTGGTCCAGGGGCTCTTACTCTTTGGAGGTCATGTGGACCATGAGGTCCACTACCCTGTTGCCAAATTCATTGTCATATCAGGAAATAAGCTTGACAAAGTGGTCACTGAGGGCAATGCCAGCCCCAGCATCAAAGGTGGAAGAGTGAATGTCTGTTAAAGTCAGAGGAGACAGCCTGGCACTCACAATAGCACAGGATGCCCTTGAGGGGACATTCCAATGCCTGCTTCACCACCTTTTTGATGGTATCATATTTGTCAGGTTTCTCCAGATGGCAAGTCAGGTCCAAAACGACAGAGAGGTGGGGATATGGAACACCATGCTAGTGAGCTTTCCATTCAGCTTGGGGGTGACCTTTCCAACAGCTTTGGCAGTGCCAGTAGATGCAGAGATGCTGTTCTGTAGAGCCCTGTGGCCATCCTGCCAACGTTTCCAAGAAAGGGCACCCATGGTCTTCTGGGCCTTCACGGGTCTTCTGGGTGGTAGTGATGGCATAGGCTGTGGTCATGAATCCCTCCATGGTGCCAAAGTTGTCATGGATGACCTTGGCCAGAAGAGCTGAGCAGTACGTGGTATATGAGGCACTACTAAGGATCTTGAGGTTGTTTTCATACTTCTCATGATTCACACCCCACATAAACATAAGGGACATCAGCAGAGGGTACAGAGATGTTGGCTCTTTTGGCTTACCCCTCTAAGTGAGCCCCAGCCTTCTCCATGGTAATGGAGATTCTAGTGGACTCAACAACATAATTAGCACTGGTGTCATTTCACCTGATTTTGCGGGGGATCTTGCTCCTGGAAGTTAATGATGGGATTTCCATTGATGACAGGCTTCCATTCTGAGCCTTGATGATGTTATGGAACTTGCCATGGGTAGAAGCATACTGGAACATGTAGACCAGGTAGTTGAGGTCAATGAAGGCATCATTGATGATGACAATATCCACTCTGCCAGAGCTAAAAGCAGCCTTGGTGATCACGTGCTCAATATGGCCAAATTTGTTTACTCTGGCCTTCATTTTCATCTTGTTGCCTCAGGGACACAGCTGGCACTGCATAAGAAAATGCAGGTGTCTGTCAAATGGAAAAGAGAAGAGAGTCAGTCTCATTTTTTATGTACCCTTTTCTATTTCTGATTTTTTGGAGTCTTTTCTCTTTGTAATTAGTCTAGCTAAAGGTTCATCACTTTTGTTTCTTTTTTAAAAACCAGTTTTTTTGTTTTTTGATCCTCTGTATTATTTTAGTCACCATTTATTTATCCTCTGATCTTTATTTTTTTTCTTCTACTAATTTTGGGTTTGGTTTATACTTGCTTTTCTAGTTTACTGAGATGCATTGTTAGATTAATTTGAAGTCTTTCTACTTCTTTGGTATAGGTATTTATTGCTATAAACTTCCTTCTACTGCTCTTTTGTATCCCATATATTTTTGTGTGTTGTATTTCCATTTTCATTTGTTTCAAGCATTTTAAAAATTTCCTTCTTAATTACTGACCCATTTGTTGTTCAGGAGCATGTTGTTTAATTTACATGTGTTTGTGTATTTTCCAGCGTTTCTCTTATTATTGATTTCTAGTTTCATTCCATTGTGGTCAGAAAATATACTTGATATGTCTTGTTTTTGTTTAGACTTTGTTTAGACTTGTTTTGTGGCCCAAGATATGGCCTATTCTAGAGAATGTTCCATGTGCTGATGAAAAGAATGTATATTCTGCAGCAGTTGGGTAAAATATTCTGTAATGTCAGGTCCATTAGATCTGGTGTGTAGTTCAACTTTACTATTTCTTTGTCGATTTCCTGTCTGGACGATTTGTCCATTACTGAAAGTGAGGTGTTGAAGTCACCTACTATTATTGTATTGCAGTCTATTTATCCCTGTAGATCTATTAATGTTTGCTTTATGTAAGACTTGAAAGCTCTGGTGTTGGACACATAGATATTCATAATTGACCCATTTATCATTACATGGTGTCTTGCCTTTTTTTTTTTTAACAGTCTTTGATTTGTAGTCTATTTTATCTGATATAAGTGTAGCTACTCCTGCTCTTTTTTTGGTCTCTGGTTGCATGAGATGTCTTTTTCCATCCTTTCACTGTCAGCCTATTTGTGTCTTTATAGGTCAAGTGGGTTTCTTGTAGGCAGCATATAGTTGGGTCTTGTTTCTTAGTCTGTTAAGCAACAGTATGCCTTTGATTTGGAGCATTGAATCCATTTAAACTCAGTATTGTCATCAGTAAGTAAGAGCTTACTGTCATTGTGTTGCTTTTTTTCGGATCCCCTCCCCTCCCCTCCCCTTCCTTTCCTTTCTTTTCTTTCTGCCTTAGTTGTTAACTAATTTTCTCTGATAGTACATTTTAATTGACTTTTATTTTTAGCAAATCTATTATAGATTTTTGCATTGTGGCTACCACGAGGCTTATAAAATATCTATAGATATAACAAGTTATTTTAAAGAGATGCCAACTCATCTTAGATCACAAAGAAAAAATAGAAACAAAGAAAACTAAAATCTCTACATTTTAACTTTATCTCTCCTCCCACATTTTGACTTTATGTTGTCTCAATTTGCATGTTTTATATTGCCTATCTTTTAACACCTGTTAATGATATCAACAAAATATTATTATTTTGATAGATTTGTCTTTGGACATGAAGTGAATTACATACTATAATTACAGTGTTGGGGTATTCTGAGTTCGTTAATGCACTTAATTTTACTAGTGAGTTTTATACATTTAAATATTTTCTTTTTGCACATTAGTGTTTTTTTCAAACTGAAGAACTTTAGCATTTCATTTAATACTGGTGGTGGTGAATTCTCTCAGCTCTTGTTTATCCAGGAAAGATTTTCTCTCTCTTTCATATTTGAAAGATAGCTTTTCTGGATACAATATTCTTGGATGGCAGTCTTTTTTTCTTTCAGCACTTTAAAATGTCATCCCACTTCTTCTTGGCCTGTATGGCTACCATTGAGAAGTCTGTTGACGGATGAATTGAAGCTTCTTTATGTTATTTGCTTCTTTTCTCTTGCTGTTTCTAGGAATTTTTATCCTTGACCTTTTTTTTTTTTTTTTCTTGAGACAGGGTCTCACTTTGTCACCCAGGCTGGAGTCTGATAGTATAATCACAGGTCACTGCAGTTTCAACCTCCTTTGGCTCAGATGATCCTGCCACATCAGCATCCCAAGTAGCTGGGACCACTGGTGTACACCACCATGCCTGGCTAATTTTTGTATTTTTTTTTTTGTAGAAACAGGATTTTACCATGTTGCCCAGGCTGGTCTCAAAATCCTGGGCTCAAGCAATCCACCCATCTTGATCTCCCAAAGTGCTGGTTATAGGCATGAGCCATCATACCCAGCCTGTCCTTGACCTTTAGGATTTTTGAAAAGCCTTGGAGTAGTCTTATTTGGATACAATCTGTTTGGTATTCTCTGACCTTTCTGTACCAGGATATTTATGTTTTCATCAAGTTTTGAAAAGTTTTCTATTATTTCTTTGGATAAGCTTTCTACCCCTTTCTCTTGCTCAACTCCCTCCTGAACACCAATAATTCTTAGATTTGGTCTTTTGGGGTAATTTTTTATATATTGTAAGCAATCTTAATTCTTTTTCATTTTTTTCTCCTGGGTATTTTAAATAGCCCATTTTGAGCTCACTGATTCTTTCCTCTGCTTGCTTCATTGTACTCTTAAGAGCCTCTAATGAATTTTCGGTTCAGCAAATGTATTTTCCATTCAAAGGCTTCTATTTGATTTAAAAAATCCTTTAAATCTCTTCATTAAATTTCTCTGATAAACTTCTAAGCTGTTTTTGTGTGTTATCTTTGAGGTCACTGAGTTCCCTTAAAACTGCTATTTTGAATTATTGATCACAGCGTTCATATATCACTGCCTTACTATGATCAGTCACTGGTTACTTGCTTTGTCCATTTGGGGATGTCACAGTTCTTTGCTGTTGTTTCTTATGGATGTACATCAATGCCTGTGCATTGAAGCATTAGTTATTTATTCCAGTCTTTTCTGTCTGCTTTGTTTCAGTTTTTGTTGAATATGTTTGCTTAAATGTAGGGAGTGTGCAATATTTTAGCTTCCCTGGGCCACACTGGAAGAATTGTCTTGGGCCACACATAAAATACACTAACACTAATGATAGCTGATGAGCCCCCCCAAAAAATAACAAAAAAATCTCATACCGTTTTTAAGAAAGTTTATGGATTTGTGTTGGGCCACATTCAAAGCCACCATGGGCCTCATAAGACCCACTGGCCATGTGCTGGACAAGCTTAGCTTAGAGAATCTTTATAAAATTTCCTGTTGATTTTATTTCCTGCTAGGTAGCTGCCTACTTTTCAGCACTAGATGGCACCTTAAGCCCAGGATTGCCTCATTTGTAGTAAACAATCAAATTACTGCCCATCAGAATAGGGGAGGTCCCAGGGAGCATATTCTAGTGGTGTGAGAAGGTTAGCTAGGTGTTTGTCCCCAGGGGACCCGTGGAACAAACCTCTTACAACACGGTGTTGCTGAACAGCAACTCTGATTTGGTGTTTCCTCTGTCTGAGTTACCGGGTTTGCAGGGCTGGGGATGTCTCACCCTCAGTGTGACGCCTCCACCTTATGGCCCATGGGATGGGTCACTGTGGCCCCAATATCCCAGTGGCCATGCCTAAGGTAGGACCCTGTCCCATGAGTCAGGGCTGGGTCAAATAAAGGAGCCCCTGCCTCTCAACCACACTCACCCAGGACTTAACCTCAGAACAGGCATATAGGGGCAGAATGAGAAATCCTGATGTCCTTCCTCTCCTGGGAAGACAGCCCTGCAACCATGGGCTGCACCTGTTTGCAGTCTCCACTTTGCTGATCTGGGAGAGGGTGTGAAGGCGAGGTCTTGGTTCAGACACTGCAGACTCTCACTGCTCTTACTGAATTTTAGCAGATATTCTTGAATAGATGTTGCTGAATTTTCCGTATGCCCTTAGGACCATTTCCAGAGACCTGAAGTCTCTGGTTATGATGCTTTAAAGTGAGACATGAAAATGGAAAGATCTAAACACATGTTTACTAATATTAATTACTCACTGAAATCATCTGTTCTAAAAACAGCGTAAGACAATGAATGAGCAAAGCTTACAAGAGATTCAGGCCTTTTTCCCACTTGTTAATTTAACACACACTATGGAATAACTACTTTGAGCTACAGACTGAGCATTGGCCATATAATCATTTTCCTGACAATGTGTAGGTCAGAGCCAACAGCCTGTACGTTTCATAAAGGAAGGGCCGTGGGTCCAGATTGTCATTTTCGTACACCTGACACTTAGTACAGCATGGGGAACAGAAAAGCTCAATAACTATTTGTTGTTAGATTTAATTGACAGAGTCCTTGTCCTTATGAAGTGAATAACCCAGTGGCGGACAGATAAGAAAAATAACTTTGGGAGGCCGAGGTGGGTGGATCACCTGAGGTCAGGAGTTCGAGACCAGCCTGGCCAACATGGCGAAACCCCATCTTTACTAAAAGTACAAAAATTAGCCAGGCATGGTTGCGCATGCCTGTAATCTCAGCTACTGGGGAGACTGAGGCAGCAGAATCACTTGAACCCGGGAGGCGGAGGTTGCAGTGAGCCGAGATCGTGCCACTGCATTCCAGCCTGGGTGACAAGAGCGAGACTCTGTCTCAAAAAGAAAAGAAAACAAAACAAAAAACTGCAAAATAGTGATACATGTAACAAAAGTATTTTGGCAGAGCCATAAACATTTCTATTTGACTATTTCTGATCTACCAAAATAGCAACTTTATGTGTCCAACCCAGTTTGTATAGGATTCATGAGTTGAAAGAGGGTCTAAAATAGCTTCTGAGTGGGAGCCCTGCTTTTCTGGGTTGAATATGAAGGAACCCTAAGCACATAACAGCTCTTTCCTAATTGGTCAGCGTTGACGACCTGAAGAGGAAAGATGGGCAATGCCTGCAGGCAGATTTCATGTCCCAAGTCTTAATGGCATCTTTAATTGCTCCATGAGGATTCCACCTGGGATCCAGGTGTAAAGGGAAAGGAAGCTGCGGAAAACCAGGCTGATGTCATGGGGACACATTGGGTGCGAATGGGTTGGTTTAAATGAGATGTACTCAGAGGATGAAGAGTCATTTCTGGGATTCCTTGACAGTTGTGATTAAAAGCAACTTTGGATATTAACTCTGTAAAGAAGAATCTTATTTTTAAAAATGTGAAGTAGACTTTACTTTCAACAGATGAATATCTTCTATACCATTAAAGCCAATTATAATATTTAATGAACTAGAATGGCAGTGATACTCCTCTCACAGCCTACCTAGCTCCTGCTGAACGACTCCCTCCAGGATGTTTTCTAGGGTTTTATGGCAATGAAGTTTTGGTTTTTGTTGTTATTTGCAAGACTTCCATTGTTTTACCAAAAAATTTTCAGATCACTCATTTTCACCAAATTTGTAAAATAAAAACATATAGGGCTTGTTTTAGTACAATATTTTGATTAAATTAATTTTCTGTATTAAAAATGCTTGGTTTCCACCTTCTAGGAATTAATATTCGAAGAAACAAAACATTCATTCTACTAGAATCAGATGCTGTGAGTTGATTTTGGTAGCTATTTGCTCCTCTGCAGACCTAATTTCAGGCTGCTGTAGTTCTCAGTAGCAATTTGATTTTGTGAATATTATCTTTTGTATTCTCAATAACGTTGCTAAGCAGTGTGGTGTTGTAAAAATAAAAACATAAGGTTCTTTTGTCTGAGTCTGTGAGAGTCAGCAAGGCTCATTTCTAGCACGAAATATTATTTGTATGGTGAATTTCTCAAATGCTGTTTGACCTTGGAGTTGTTTATTTAATTAAAAAAACTTCAATGCCTACTGTGTGCCCAGACCTCTTCTAGGTAGAGAGAATACAAGAGCGGTACAGAAGTGAACAATACAGATAACTGGTCTGGCCTCCAAGGATTTCGCCTTCTGGGTTTGCGAGACTGATTTTAGCAGGAACTTAAAAAGATAATTTCAGGCTGTAATTAGAGCTCTGGAGTAAATAACCAAGGGGATATGATAAAATGTAACCTGGGGAGCAGGCAGTGGCTGGATGGAGTGGGGAGGAGATAACTTCAGAGGATGGAGGGAAGGCTTTTCTGAGGCCATGCCTTTAAGGTGAGGAACATAAGTAGTCTTTTGGAGAGCTGGGAAAGTTGTTCTGGTACAGGATAATATCAAGTGCAAAGGCCCTGGGGCAGTGGGCTTGTTGTATTTGAGAAACAGCAGGCGGATGTGGCCAAAACCTACCAAGAGATGACACTGGAGAAGACAGGAGGGTCCTGTAGTTGATGATACACAAGCAGCCATTTTTACAAACAATAACTAAGGCACCTTTCCTTTTCAGATGGTGGAATTGCACGACTTAAGAGTATTAGGTACTGGACAAAAAGACTGGACTGCAACCGACCCCAAAGAACATGCAGACCTAGTGGCCATCACTTTTGGGGGTGTCTGTGTAGGATTTAGTAATGCTAAGTTTGGGCACCCAAACAATATAATAGGTAAGATGATATTCTCGGAGCTGGCTTATTTAGGAAGTCTGGGTACCAGCATTAAATACCCCAGTATGGTCAGAATGATTTAAAAGGAAAGGCACATCCCAAAGCATGGGAGTGGATGAGATTAATCTTCCATGTGTAGGATTTGATGCCTTTATGACATGAAGAAAGTCAACATTACCAATTTTTCTACCTAATTTTGGCCTAAGTGTCTGCTTTAAAAGGAAAAGTAAAACTTAACTAACGCTATGATTGTGAATTTACTGAAACATTAACTTTAATGAAAATAATTTATGTAGCAATGCTCAGATGCATGAGATCTGTAATTTAATTACAGCATTGTATTTGTCCTCATAGTTAAAATCATGCAGTTTACCATTCAACAATGTTATTTTCTGTAGGAGTCGGTGGGGCAAAGTCTATGGCGGATGGTTGGGAAACGGCAAGAAGGCTGGACCGGCCACCGATATTAGAAGTAAGAAGTTAAAAATAACTATGGTTTAAAGTTTTTCTAAAAAGTATTTTTTGGAACTTTTTTCCATTTAAATAAACTTTTGCGTATTCTAGAATCCTCATACGCATTGTCCAAAATGCTAATTACTATGATTTACTTTTTCCAAATTTCCCACTGTTTTCATGATAATATCAGGGCAGAGACTCAGAAGGCCAAACATACCGGTCATTGACAGCTACGCCAATGCATTTTTGGAACATTCCTCTGTTTCTTCAATAAAGAAACAAAAGGAGCTGTGATTTAATAATACAAAAGTTATGAATAAATATGTTGGGAGATCTGGGGAAGAACCACTAGTTTAGTAATTCTAAATATCTGTGTATCTCAGGATTATACCACTTATGTGAATTTGTGATGGACAGGGTGCCCTAGAGTCTATGCAGCTGTTTAATTTGGCCAGTAACTAATTTGAGATAGAGAAACCAAGGTGAAGCGAAACAAAAAATACAATGCCTTTCAATTTGCAAATCCTACTGAAAACTTGGTCAGAAAAGTGCTCTCCCCTTCCTAAATTGAATTTCATGTCACCTGATGCTTTGAGATATCAGTGAACAAACTTTCCTTTCTCAAAACTAAGGTTTGAATGTACATCATGTATCAGTATAGGTTTGACCAACAAAATATGTACCTTGAAAGGTCAAAACAAACTAATTAGAGAACCTATGGACTGGATTAGATAAAGATTGCTGCACGTATAACATTTTGCAGGCATCTGTAATTGACATAGAAATTTAGAAAAACTTATCCGGGCCCCATGAGCTCACAAATTGGCATGAGATATTTAAGAAATGATAGCAAAGAGGCAATTTACATGACAGTGATCTACACATCAGGCCCCAGGAAACACTCTTCTATAGTAAGAAATAAAAGAAGCACATCCACCTTTTTCACCTGTTGGTTTTCAGGACTGGTTTCTTGAATGACTCTAAGTTCATTTACCATTTTCTTCTCTTCTGAATTCCAGAATGATGACAATGGCATTCTCTTGGTTCCGGGTTGTGAATGGGCAGTTTTCCGATTGGCACATCCTGGAGTAATAACTCGAATTGAAATTGACACAAAATATTTTAAAGGTAAATGCAAAGCCATAAATAATTACCTTATAATTGGTGTGTTTATTCTAAATATTGAGTTCTATGGAAGTGGGACTGAGGACATGGGGCTCTCGGTGTGGATTCTCCACTTAAGCTGTGTAATTTTGAGCATGCTACTTTAACCCTTAGAACTCTATCTATCTATCTATCTATTAATTTGAGATGGAGCCTTGCTGTGTTGCCCAGGCTGGAGTGCAGTGGTGCAATCTCAGCTCACTGCAACCTCCATCTCCAGGGTCTGAGCGATTCGCCTGCCTCAGTCTCCCGAGTACCTGGGATTACAGGCACTCTACACAACACCCAGCTAATTTTTGTATTTTTAGTAGAGATGAGTTTTTGCCATGTTGGCTAGGCTGGTCTTGACCTCCTGACCTCAGTTGATTCACCCACTGTGGCCTCCTAAAGTGCTGGGATTACAGGCCTGAGCCACTGTGCCCAACCCTTATTTATTTTTGAGATGGAGTCTTGCTTTGTCACCCAGATTGGAGTGCAGTGGCACGATCTTGGCTCACTGCAACCTCTACCTCCTGGGCTCAAGCGATTCTTCCTGCCTTAGCTTCCTGAGTAGCTGGGTTTACAGGTGCCCGCCACCATGCCTGGCTAATTTTTGTATTTTTAGTAGAGACGGGTTTCACCATGTTGACCAGGCTAGTCTCGAACTCCTGACCTCAGGTGATACGCCCATCTCAGCCTCCCAAAGTGGTGGGGTTACAGGTGTGAGACACCATGCCCAGCCAACCCTTTGAACTTTAGTAACCCCTCTATAAATTTCACATTTGGGCTGGATGACCCCCAAAGTCATACAAGATTCTATGACACTATCCAGCTCTTTACTATAGAGGCTCTACATCCCCCTTGGAAAGAGCCTGTGAGAAGCACAGGGATGGGAGGCAGCTTTTTACAGAGAAGGCTCCTAAGCAGATTGACTGCAGAAGAGGAGTGACCATTTCTTCCCCAGGCTTCACTTGTAAGACAGTGATTTACACATTTTAAAAACCATGCACCTCTATTTGTTAAAAAAATATTTGATGGTAGTTTCTTTTGCTGTGCAAAAGCTCTTTAGTTTAATTAGATCCCATTTGTCAATTTTTGCTTTTGCTGCCGTTGCTTTTGGTGTTTTAGACATGAAGTCCTTGCCCATGCCTATGTCCTGAATGGTACTACCTAGATTTTCTTCTAGGGTTTTTATGGTATTAGGTCTAACATTTAAGTCTC
>NW_016814873.1:515817-521998 GCF_001698545.2 Rhinopithecus bieti | reverse complement strand
GGGATTGCATTGGGGAGTTATACATGATATAAATGATGAATTGATGGGTGCTGACGAGTTGATGGGTGCAGCACACCAACATGGCATAATTATACATATGTAACAAACCTGCACGTTATGCACATGTACCCTAGAACTTAAAGTATAATAAAAAAAAAAAAATATTTGGACAAACCACCCTGATATTCTGTATTTACTTTCTTATGAAATACATATGTGTATTATTAAGACAATTCAAACGAAGTTGATACAATTTTATAATTGTTATGTGACATTTTATAAGTACTGGATTGAGTATTCCATGCTAGCCATTTTTGAATAAATAGTGGCAGTTTATATTCATGTTTTGGGTGAGTGGTTTTTAAATGTCTTGGGAATTATTGTGACTTTACTCAATTATTAACCATTATATCAAGTTCAAGGCCAGGCTCATCAACAGTAGTGCCTATAATTATTTCAAGAAGTCTTGGTAATTTTAACTTACTTTGGAAAGACGGCATTTTATCTATTTTTTCTTTTAACTATTATTTGAGGTTCAAGGGTAAATGTGCAGGTTTGTTATGTAGGTAAACCTGTGTCATGGGGTTTTGGTGTACAGATTATTTTGTCACCTAGGTTTCAAGTATAGTACCCAATAAGTATTTTTTTCTGATCTCCCTCCTCCCACCCTCCACCTTCAATTAGGCCCCAGCATCCATGTGCCCATGTGTTCCCATTATTTAGCTGCCACTTATGAAAACATATGGTATTTGGTTTTCTGTTCCTGTGTTAGTTTGCTAAGAATAATGGTCTCCAGATGCATGCATCCATGTTGCTGCAAAGGACATTATCTCATTCTTTTTTATGGCTGCATAGTATTCTATGTTGTATATGTATCATATTTTCTTTAGCCAGTCTACAATTGATGGACATTTAGGTTGATTCCATGTCTTTGCTATTGTGAACAGTGCTGCAATGAACATACATGTACATGTCTTTATGGCAGAATGATTTATATTCCTTTGGTTATATACCAGGAATGGGGTTGCTAAGTCCAATGGTAATTCTGTTTTTAGTTCTCTGAATCGCCGCAACACCTTTCATAATGGCTGAACTAATTTACACTCCCATCAGCAGTGTGTACATGTTGCCTTCTCTCCACCACCTTGTCAGCAACTGTTATTTTTTGATTTTTTCATAACAGCCATTCTGACTGGTGTGAGGTTGTATCTCCCAGTGGTTTTGATGTGCATTTCTAATGATTAGTGATGTCGGCCATTTTTTCATATGCTTGTTGGCTGCATGTATGTCTTCTTTTGAGAAGCATCTGTTTATGTCCTTGGCCCACTTTTTAATGGGGTTGTTTTTTGCTTGTAAATTTGTTTAAATTCCTTATAGATTCTGGATATTTGACCTTTGTCAGAGGCATAGGTTGCAAATATTTTCTCCCATTCCATAGGTTGTCTGTTTACTCTGTTGACAGTTTATTTTGCTGTGCAGAAGCTCTTTAATCAGATCCCATTTGTCATTTTTTTTTTTTTTTTTTTTTTTTTTTTTTTTGCTTTTGTTGCGATTGCTTTTGGCATCTTCATCGTGAAATCTTTGCCAGTTCCTATGTCCAGAATGGTATTTCCTAAGTTATCTTCCAGGGTGTTTATAGTTTCAGGTTTTACATTTAAGTCTTTAATCCATCTTGAGTTGATTTTTATATATGGTGTAAGGAAGGGGTCCTGTTTCAATCTTCTGTATATGGCTAGTCAGTTATCCCAGCACCATTTATTGAATTGGGAGTCATTTCTCCATTGCTTTTTTAAGACTGCATTTTAGATCCGGTTATGTGGCCATGGTTTTTACTTTTCAATGTGGCTGACTGAGGGTCAGGTGAAATGGCAGTTCTGGATTTTCTTGTTCATACATACTTGCATTTTTTGTGGTATATTTAATCCACAGTTCTCTGCATGGTTTAAAATAACTTACTTATTTTTGTGAGGGATGCTTTAGATAAAACTAGTTAACAAACAGTATATCCACTTAAGCAGGCACCCAAAACTGCAACAAGTCATGAATCTACCACTGTCGATCACTCAGGATACCTCTGGTACATACAATATGATGACTGTAATGGAAATGAGGGAGCATGGCGGTATCCACTTATAGCAATAATATAGTAAGTTATATCAAATACACAAAGCTTAATATACATTCACATGTGTATGTATATCAGACAAATAGAAATAGCAGCTCTAATGTTCTCTTCCTGCATCCTTTGTGTCCGTATGTACCCCAGGGGCATGTTTGCCCACCCTGGAGACCACCGTTTTGAGAGATGGGCCACAAAGTGGGCATGTGAGCCTCAGCCTCCTCTTTTCCAGGGTTCTTAATTAGCAGCTCCTACTCTGTTGATCCTAAAGAGCCCCAACAGAAGTTGTGTCTTCTCAAAGAGAGTGGGACCTTCCCCCCAAGGTCCTCTAACCCCACTGAGCACACGATTCCTATGATATTCCAAAGAGAGAAGAATCTCAGGACCATATACTCTCACCTGAAGATGACTCAGAGACTCCCAAATACACGTGTGTGGCTGGTGCCCAGCGCTAGCTAACACAAAACTCAGTATTTCCTTTTGATTGTCATGTTAAGAAATATGTCATAGGAAAATATTTTCCAGCTTCATAATAATTTCAGATGAGCCACATAGCAGTCTGCAAGTAATTAAATCTGCAATTGAGGAATCTTCTCAAATACATTCAGATTTCAAAGTGAGAACGCTATACATTCAGACTGAAACGCGCCAGCCCCTTCACATATGGTGGACTGCTTCTGAGTCTTCTGAAAAAGAAATGTCTATTTCATGAGGCAATCTGAGCATCACAAACCAGTTTGTTTCTTCTCTCACATACTTCATACCTTTGCTTTTGCTCAGGAAGAGCAGGGACTTATTCTTTGCTGGGTTTTGGATCACGAGGTCAGGAGATCGAGACCATCCTGGCGAACAGGGTGAAACCCCGTCTCTACTAAAAAAAATACAAAAAACTAGCCGGGCGAGGTGGCGGCGCCTGTAGTCCCAGCTACTCGGGAGGCTGAGGCAGGAGAATGGCGTGAACCTGGGAGGCGGAGCTTGCAGTGAGCTGAGATCCGGCCACTGCACTCCAGCCTGGGTGACAGAGCGAGACTCCGTCTCAAAAAAAAAAAAAAAAAAAAAAAGCATGATGTCTTATATGCCAAACTGAGTGTAAATGAGGGCAGAAAATCACGCTGTGTTTTGCTCCAACAGGCAACGCTCCTGACAGCTGTAAAGTGGATGGGTGTGTCCTGACAACTCAGGAAGAAGAAGATATGATCAAGCAAAAGTGGATTCTCCCGGCCCACAAATGGAAACCACTGCTTCCTGTGACCAAGGTTCGTGTGGCATGTTATTAGGAGCCAGCACTCAGACTATGCTATTTCCCTAAGATTCTCTTTTGAAGGATTAGGATACACTCCAAGGTTTCTGCTCAGTTTAATGGTAAAATGAATGAGGTTTAAAACCCCCATCTGAAAACTTAAATAAGAAGAAAGGCTCTATTTCTCTCCACTTCTGTATTTCCAAATTTTGTTAGAACAAAATTGTTACGGGCTCAGAATACATACATGGAAACATGCCTCTGCATTATGTTTAACTTTGTAGAAGGGGCTACTAGCACATTTAAAGCTATAATGGACCTGCAGGTGGACACTCTGAGATATTCTGCAAGTGTCTTCTTTGATTTAGAAAGAGGGTCAGGCTGGAGGTGAGAGCTGCTCCCATGTGAAGATAGGGAATAATCTCTGGGAGAGACCAAGATGATCTCTCCTTTCATTTTCTTATCAATTTGCTTATGTATAATCAACTATGAGAAACAATTGGTGGGCATTTAGGTTGCCCATCAATTGTGTATTGGGGCCTGATTATTCATGTATTATTTGGGCATCCTATCCCTACTAGCAGATTTTCATGGAAAGCCAAATTATCATCAATTAATAACTTATTTTAAAGCCCCTTCGCTTAAGTCCAAGCCAAAGGTTTGCCTGGGGCGTGGGCTCATTCGGCCACACATGCCTTGTTAAGAGACTAGGGCCTCTGCATCTGCTTGCTTTTCAGCTGTCTCCCAACCAAAGTCACCTGTTCGATAGCCTGACCCTGGAGCTCCAAGATGTCATCACTCACGCCAGGCTCACCATCGTCCCCGACGGGGGAGTGAGCCGCCTTCGGCTCTGGGGCTTCCCCAGCTCCATCTGCCTCCTGAGGCCCCGGGAGAAGCCCATGATGAAGTTCTCGGTGGGCTTCAAAGCAAACCCTTAACACACACAAAGTCCCGGTGTCAGACACACAGCAGGAATTTCCCAGTCATAGTCTTCTTTTCAAGTGCTTTGAACACCTGGTGATTTAATAAAGTGGTCATCTCACAAATGGATCTCTGTATTTAATGTTGCTATGGGGCATTTGGTAGCTTACATACTGGCTACGGCTGTGAATGGTGGTCTCTAAGGAACTACTTTTTTTTTTTTTTTAACATTATAAGATATTGATATTGATAATATCAATATTCTGTACCTTCGGTGTGGACTTCCAGCCATAACATGTAGCCTACAGTCTTTGAAACTTTGTCAAGCTCATCAAAACCTTTGGGAAAATATATTTCTAGAATCACTCAAGAGGACTGGCCTATCTTTACCCAGAGTAGGAACGATTCTTCCAAAGACCCCCTCTCCCTTTGAATCATTCTTAACCCCAATGAGGGTGCGTTCTGAACGGCACACGCCTGACACCGCACACCAGCGGCTATAGCGCTGCCCCTCACCGGCTCCGAGTGGCTCCGCACAGCTCCTCCTCTGGTGGAAAAGCTCAAATTCTCCACTCTGGGCCAGGAGTCCTAGAAGATTTTGGGTCAGAAGGTCAAATTCAACCCAAGATCAAAGAAACAGAGGTTCAAAAATGTGAAGCAGCCCCCAGTACCCATGCAGTGTTGACTGTCAATATGGTCCTGGGCTCTCCATAACGCCCCCCTCTACCGCTTCTACAGAGGAGGGCGGCGAGTGTAGGGGGAGGGGGCAGGGTGGGCGTCCCAGGGAGCTCAGCACAACCATTCTGGCCGCCTCCTCCTCTTTTCCTGGGCTCTGCCTTCACGCCACTCACCTCCCCGGGCTCCGCGTTGCCCCCTCACCTGTCTCCGCCCTGTGCCGCGCCGCACCTGCTTGGTCTCCCCATTACCCAATCACCTGTCCCTGCCCTGTGCCGCCCCTCATCTGCCCGGGCTCCCCGCTGCATCCCTCACCTGTCCCTGCCCTGTGCCGCCCCTCACCTGCCTGGGTTCCCCGTTGCCCCCCTCCTGCCCCGACCTCTCGCCCCTCGCCCTGGCAGCCAGGCGGTCACAATCGCCCAGGGTCGCGTCAACACGCAGCCTCCGTCCGCCTGGCAGCCCCGTCCCGTCCCCGTCCCGTCCCCGTCCCGCGCCCGCGGCTGGAGAGGACCTTCCGTCGGCGGTGCCTGGGCCTGGGCGCGGCTCTGCAGGCGTCGCTGCCCGCGCTGTCGCAGCCTCCCGGCCCCGGCGAGCGAGGAGCGGGGCGCGGCCATGGGCACCCGCGGGCCCTCCGCGCTGGTGGACACCACGCCCGCCAAGACCATCGTGGTGTACCGCAACGGGGACCCGTTCTACGTGGGCAAGAAGTTCGTGCTGTCGCGGCGCGGCGCGGCCACCTTCGAGGCGCTGCTGGAGCAGCTCACGGAGCAGGTGGACGTCCCGTTCGGCGTGCGCCGCCTCTTCACGCCCACGCGTGGGCACCGGGTGCTGGGGCTGGACGCGCTGCAGGCGGGCGGCAAGTACGTGGCGGCGGGCCGCGAGCGCTTCAAGGAGCTCGAGTAAGTGCCCCCGCGGCCCCGCGGCCCCCGCGCCCTCTTGGGTCTGAGCGTGGTCAGGGCCGTGCTCCCCAGGTGTCCTCCCCAGGCTTCCCTCCCGGCTCAGGCGCCCGTTTTCCGGAGTCGATCTAGCGCTGCCAGCGTCCGGCCGCCCCAGGCCACGTGGTTTTCTGGGGGCGAAGCCGAGGCAGCCCCGCCCCCAGGGCCCCTTCCTGTGGGGCAGGGCGGGCCCTCGCCGGCAGCGAATCAGGACCACTCCAGAGACTGCGCGGAGGGCGTGGGGGAGGGGCAGGGGGCAGAAACGTGGGGGGTGTGGAGGAGGGCGTGGGG
>NW_016814873.1:509853-515515 GCF_001698545.2 Rhinopithecus bieti | reverse complement strand
GGCGGGGGGAGGGACTTGGGGGACGTGGGGGCAGGGCCTGGGAATGGGGCGGGTTGGGCAGTTCCCATTTGAAATCGCTGGGGGTGGCCCCTCTAACTGTGTTCTTCACTTGGGCCTGCGTGCATTTTCAAGCTTGCCTTTAATTAATGAAACTATTGCCCTCCCACGGTTTGTGTCTGTAATCCCGTTCTTGCAGCCTGTGTCTGCTTTCTGGGATCTCAGCTGCTTTTCTCTCCTGGTCCTTTATTTCCTTGTAGGTGTACTTACTTTTGACTGTGAACTAGTACCTTTTGTATAGCTTTGTGTGGGGACATTCTTTGAGGGCTGAGATAAAAGTGAGATTCCCCAGAGAGGATTTCCATTTTCTTTCAAATGCTCCCAGTTCAAAAGTGCTCTGAATTAAATCAGCATCTTGAGTTTTGTTTGTTGTTTTTGAAAAAGTAGTAGGATTTGGTGTGAGGGCTGGTGTATGGTTCCACATTCTTAGTGGTTTTTGCAAAGATGTGAATTTACCATTCAGTTGTTTCTGAAGAAAAATCGTAAGTCACAGGCATCACAGTTGCTAAGAGGTAGAATCTGGATTAGCATATTTCAGAGTGAAATTTATTACTATGATAATCCTGTTATGTATGAGAATTCGTGGACAAAATTATATTCCTTTATAGCCATGTAATTTGGGAGTATTTTTTCTGGGCAAGGCAGATGATGTCAATATCTAGAACAGACATCCCACCCAGGATCCAGTGTTGAGTGCTGTTTTACAATTAAAGAATATATTTCTACCAAAACCGACTTTAAAATCCTTTTTGATACACATATAATGAAAAGTATTTAACTTTATCCTAAGACATTTCCTTGTAAAACTGGCCTATGTTTTACATGTTAGCAAACGGGGAAGGAGACATATCAAGCACCTGCCATGAAGCCTGGAGCATGCCTAGGAGATGTTACTCTTTCCTCTTGCTGTGGGGCTAGATGCTTTCCAGCAGACCCTGTTATACCTCCAGTTTTGTAGAGAGAGTCTCAAGTCTCATGGTTTATTTAAAATGTTTTGGACATGTAGCAAAAGTATTGAGAAAAAATTGAGATGTTTTTCTTCCCAGTGCTTTTACTGTTTATGATTACTTTTTGGGAGGAAAGACATGTCACCCACTGCAGACGGAGGGGAGTTGGGGTCTGTGTGGCACACAGCCTGTGTTATTTTGCGTTATCTATTATCTATGCATCTTCATTGCTGTAAAATAGATGAGCCATGTCCGCATGTGAAGTTCAACACAGAGAGCACGTGGGGGTCCTTTTCTTCAGGTTTTTTTAGGTCAATGAGTATGAAATTGGAATTCAGACTTTGGTGAACAAAGCTCTGAAAAGTGTGGCTGGATTTTCAGTGATATTAGTAAAGTAAAGTAGCTCTTGGAAATTTATATTCTGTAATTGCTAAACCATTGAGCAGTGCAATTAATTTTCACCGGAAAATAATATTCTAATTGTGTCACCAGCAAATAAACTTTGAAGTGAAGCCTGTTGATATGTTAGTGATCCGGGAGCTCCCCTCCTTATAGTGGTTTTGAGACGGTGCCTTAAAAAGACAAACACCAACAAATCTATCCAATATCCAATCATTACTCAGACATTTCCTGGAATAAAATAATTTGAGACCCAAAGAACATAATTTTTTTCTTTATAAAACAAAATATTATAAGATAATATTTACTTTTCAAAACAATTTAAAGTGTCTAGGCTTTATAGCCTAGAATTAATATTTCTTTTGTGGAGAAAGTCATATTTACAACAAAATCTAAATCAGGGTGTTGCGTATGTGTGCACGCATGTGTGTGTGTGCGTGTATGTGTCTGTGTGTGTTTAGGGGCGGGACCCCAAAGAATTTGAATGCTTAGGAATATTACCCTGTTTACCTTAGAGCTGGTTGCTGAGACATGAGTGTGAATGTGGTATTTGAATCAAACTATCCTCATTCTTCCTCAACCCAGCTTTTTCCTCTCATCTCCCTGGCCACCCATTTGTACCTGGGAACTAGCAGATGACAGGAGAAAGAGGAAAAGTGGGTGGAGAGGAAGTTGTGATAGATGACAGGAATGCTGGCCTCAGAGCCAGAGACTGGTGGAATTTAATCCTGGCTTTCTCTACCTGACTAATGTTTAACAAGTTAAATAACCTCTCCAAGACTTGGTGTCCTCATCAATAAAGCAGGCTTAACATCCACTCTGCGGTACGGTTGGGAGAATGGAATGAATGCCGTACGGTAAAGTGCCTGGCACTGGTTCTCATGGGTGGTTTCTTCCCTTCCTTTGTTCTCTGGAAGTAGCCAGGAGGGAGCTTGCACCTGCTGGTCCCATCTCGGCTTTATAGACCCACTCCCTGCCCACCTCAAGGCAAGCCAAGCCCACCCAGCAGGCTTCTCTAAGTGCCTGGGTTAAAGACCTCAGGTCATAGGCTCTCTGAGGAACTATTTGTCCTTTCTTTCTGTTTTTATATGTTCTTGGGAGCGCAACATTGAAATAATAAATAGTATTTTGTGTTTTTGTAGGATCTTTTATGTGTTTTCTGTGTTAAATTTTATTTTTTGGTTCCATGTAATGAAAGTCAGATGTCTCATTTGGGAGGTTAGTGTTCATAAGCAAATATGGAGTTTGGGAATTTAGAACAAATTTAAAATATTTATTTGGAAAAGACGAAGACTAGACTAAGCTAGTGAAGAGTAGATACAAGAGCCTCCAGGCAAGTGGAGAGGCTCAGGCCGAACTCAGCCAGCAGCCATGTTTTGTTTGGTTCCCACAGTTTTCGAAGATTTGCGTTGGCTGCAGCATTTTATAATTGGGAGAATTCATGTAATAATATGAACTTTTGGTCTCCCTTGGAAAAAACAGAGGATTTGATTGTTCAGAGGACTTGGTTGTAGTAGCACGCATCTCCACTATCTGGACCTGTGAGGCCCTGTCCACCGCAGAAGGGAAGGGACGCTCCCACTGGCCACAGCCCCCACCAGTCCCTGAGACCACCCTTGGCGAGTGTCATCATTTACTTGACCAGTTTCTGTGGGGACCTGCGTCTGTGACTCTTTATTGAACACTTAGTTATTTCTTCCCCTTCTATTTACCAGTCTAAGTTGACCCTTCTCTGAATATTGCTAAAACTATCAAAAACAATAACAATCTCAAATACATTTTTTTTTTAATCAGGAAGAAACCTTAGTATCACATATAAATTTGAAGGTATTATTTATTACCCATGAAAATGTTTTATATTTGAGGAACATGGAAGTCCCAAAAGTCCCCAACAGTAAAAAAAACATTGCGTTAGTAGGGCTCAGACACATTTTATGCTGGTGACTCTTTTCCAGTTTGCAGTTTTGGCAAAAGGGGAACGGTGTTGAATTTCTGTGAGCCAGGAGGGAGCGGTGGGGGTGCAGAGGAGCTGGAGGAGAGTCTGGGTTTCTGTTCCGACCTTAGCCTGTCATGGGAACATTGATGAGCCTGCAGTTCTGGGCCTTCAGCGACCTGGTTAAAAAATGCTGTTGAATTAGATGATTTCTCAGGTTTCTCTTTAATAAAATTACATGAGGGAAAGCAATGTCACTTAAGAGACACTTTCAAGGGGCAGTGCCAGTGGTACCCAGTGTGAAAACTGTCCTACGACAGCATTGCTATTGTATTCTGATGTGGATTCTAACACCGAGACAATTTTAGATTCTAGTTCCAAATTGCTGTGGGGTCGTATCTATTAAGCCGGAAAAGGGCTCATTTCTAAAGAGTCTGGAACTTTCTGTGTAAATATCTTCCTTCTAATGATGTTTTCTTCTTTCTTCTTTTGCAGTTATATTCATATAGTTCCCCGAAAACCTGCAAAGATAAGGAAGTTGAAGGAAGTAAGTGTTCGCTTCTAACAACTAATAATGGAATAAATTGGCCAACTTAGTAAAAATGTAAATGTCAGCATAGAATAATTGAAGTTTTACAGAAGCAATGTTTGGAAGGGAATGCCTGCAGAGATGTGTTGCTCTTGAAGTCAGAACACGCTGTGCAAGCTTGTCATACTTGTCAAAGCACTTAAGTAACCAAGTGGCGGAAGGCAGTGAAGATTTATTCTGTCACCCAGGCAGGGAGCATAGTATCCAATAGTTAGTTTTTCAACCCTTGCCCCATTCCCTCCCTCCCCCATCTATTAGTATTAGTCCCCAGTGTCTACTGTCATCATCTTTATACCCATGAGTACCTACTGTTTAGCTCCCACTTATAGGTGGGAACATGGAGTATTTGGTTTTCTGTTCCTGTGTTAATTTACTTAGGACAATGGCTCCAGCTGCATCCATGTTCTTTTTTATGGCTGCATAGTATTCCATGGTGTATATGTACCGCATTTTCTTTATCCAGGCCACCGCTAATGGGCACAAGGTTGATTCAGTGACTTTGCTACAGTGAATAGTGCTGCAATGAACGTATGAGTGCATGTGTCTTTTTGGTAGAATGATTATTTTCTTTTTTGAATGGTAGTTCTGTTTTAAGTTCTTTGAGAAACCTCCAATGGCCCTGCACAGAAGCTGAATTACATTCCCAGCAACAGTGTATAAGCATTCCCTTTTCTCCACAGTCTCACAAGCACCTTCTGTTTTTTAACTTTTTAAAAATAGCCATTCTGCTATTATTAAAAAGTCAAAAAACAACAGATGCTGGCAAGGTTGTGGAGAAAGAGAACACTTTTACACTGTTGGTGGTGGGGAGTGTAAATTAGTTCAGCCATTGTGGAAGACAGCATGGTGACTGCTCAAAGACCTAGAGGCAGAAATAGCATTTGGCCCAGCAATCCCATTACTGGGTATGTACCCAAGGGAATATAAATCATCCTGTCATAAAGATACATGCACAGGTATGTTCGCTGCAGCACTATTCACAATAGAAAAGATGTGGAGCCAACCTAAATACCCATCAATGACAGACTGGATAAAGAAAATGTGGTGCATATACACCATGGAATACTATGCAGCCATGAAAAAGAATAAGACCATGTTCTTTTTTTTTTTTTTTAATTATAAACTTTAAGTTCTAGGGTACATGTGCACAACATGTGGGTTTGTTACATATGTATACTTGTGCCATGTTGGTGTGCTGCACCCATCAACTTGTCAGCACCCATCAACTCGTCATTTACATCAGGTGTAACTCCCAATGCCATCCCTCCCCCCCCATAATAGGCCCCGGTGTGTGATGTTCCCCTTCCAAGTGAGTCCAAGTGATCTCATTGTTCAGTTCCCACCTATGAATGAGAACATGCGGTGTTTGGTTTTCTGTTCTTGCAATAGTTTGCTGAGAATGATGGTTTCCAGCTGCATCCATGTCCCTACAAAGGACACGAACTCATCCCTTTTTATGGCTGCATAGTATTCCATGGTGTATATGTGCCACATTTTCTTAATCCAGTCTGTCACTGATGGACATTTGGGTTGATTCCAAGTCTTTGCTATTGTGAATAGTGCCGCAATAAACATACGTGTGCATGTGTCTTTATAGCAGCATGATTTATAATCCTTTGGGTATATACCCAGTAGTGGGATGGCTGGGTCATATGGTACATCTAGTTCTAGATCCTTGAGGAATTGCCATACTGTTTTCCATAATGGTTGAACTAGTTTACAATCCCACCAACAGTT
>NW_016814873.1:449323-509056 GCF_001698545.2 Rhinopithecus bieti | reverse complement strand
CCAATTCTGTGAAGAAAGTCATTGGTAGCTTAATGGAGATGGCATTGAATCAAGACCATGTTCTTTGCAGGGACATGGGTGGAGTTGGAAGCCATTATCCTCAGCAAAAATAATTTTTAAACTCTTTTGGGTAACTATAGCCTCATAGAATGAGTGCCCACAACCTAGTGCCTGCTGTAGGAAGACATGATTTTTAATGCCTGAAAACTATTCCACCATGTGAATGTATCATAATTATTTAGCCCATCTTCTTTGAGCAGACTTTTGCCTTTTTGCTATTTTAAACAGTGATATAATGTAACGGGCCCTTTGTGGAGACACGTTTGTTCACATAAATGATTATTTATAGAGAAGTAGAATTAATATGCATTATTTTAATCTCCTTACTATTTACTTCTGGATTGGATTCCGTAATATTTCTGAAAACTGACATTGGTTCCGACAGTGCGTGAGATGCCCAACACCACCGTCTGGGGTCATGGGGATGGAGTAGTATCATGTCAGTGTGCAGGCCTGGAAGTGCCTGATGCTCATGATCCTGCCCCATTTCCTTTTGTGGAAGTAGTCACCTCTAAAAAGGGTTTGCAGTTATTATTGTTTGTTGTGTAAGTGCTTGTCTTGGTGGGACAAGCGTTTGCTTGGACATAGGTCAATGGTGGAACCAGCCCAATGAGTTGGAACCACCTCCAAGAGCTTTGGACATAGGTCAATGGTGGAGCCAATCCTGAATGAGTTGGAACCACCTCCAAGAGCTTTGGCCGACACACGTGATTTACTCCAAGAACTCTGCTGTGCCTGGAGGGGACTGTAAGAGTAGCTGTGATTCAGAGCTGTGTCTGCTGTCCCATACGAGAACACAGAGCTAACTGGTCACAGGACCTAATGGCATTACTACTACTTACTAAACCACAGTTTGCCTGCCTTGTGGCTTATGGGGATGCACCTATGATCCCAGAGACAGTATAATACTTAATGAACTAAAAGACTTGTTGGCCAGGTGCCGTGGCTCACACCTGTAATCCCAGCACTTTGGGAGACCAAGGTGGGAGAATTACTTGAGCCCAGGAATTCTCGACCAGCAAGACCCTATCTCTACAAAAAGTAAAACAAACAAACAAACAAGCAGTTATCCAGGCATGGTGGCACATGGGAAGCTGAGGTGGGGGGATTGCTTGAGCCCAGGCGTTTGAGGATGCAGTGAAATATGATTGCACAACTGCACTCCAGCCTGAGCAACAGAGTGAAATCCTGTCTCAAAAAAAGAGACTTGTCTTTGCTTGTTTTCCTTGTATATTACGTTCCAGAAATAGAAATGCTTTGGTCAGATGCCAAGTGCTAGGGCTTCATGGATTTCTTTGTGAGTCCCCCATGCTGCCAATTTTGTATGTGGCCATATTCACATAGCCAGGGCTGAGATACCTGCACATCACACTGTGCATTGGAGTCGTGTCAGTCCTTGAATGCTTCATCATTGTGTTCAATGGCCAGAAGTTTCCTTTCTTTTAACATAGAATGTTGTGTGGCTTATGTTCTCAGCATGTTTTCACACCTATAGTCTCATCTGCAAAAATGGAAAAATAGCAACCGTGTGAGTGAGGCAGAGCAGGCCTTAATACCTGCCATTTAAAAGATGAATAAATAGTTCAAGAAAGGTTAAGCACCATCTGCAGTTGGGTGGCTCGTTTGCAGTAGAGCTTGGACTAAAACCAAGCATTCTAGGAATGACTCCAGGATTTCTCCCACTCTTTTCCCAGGAAAAGACTCATGACTGCTTTTTGTACAACTTGCTAGTATTAAATGAATTTCTTCTATTTAATTCAAAGAATTAAGGCATCGTAGGAATTTTTTTTCTGAGAGATGTTCAAGCACTTACATCACAGAAAGAGAACCCTGGTGTGCAGTGGCAGCGGAAGGCACCCCCCAGTGTCTTGAGTGAAGGTGCAAAGCAGCTCCCCCAGGGAAAATGCAGGGAGCCAGCAGGATGGGGCACAGGGTTCTCCATGATCCATGTGAGGGGCTGGGGGAGCTTCCGTAGGAAGAGCACCAGAATGAGGGTCTTCCCCCTCTGCTGCTCCATGTCTTTCTAGGGTGAGTTGAGAACGGCTGCATCCCAGGTGCCCGCCTCAGCCTAAAAGCTCCTGGAGACCTTGTTGGAAGTTAAGGCCGTGTGCAGCACTTCCTGCACCAGTTCCAGCTTGATAGGCCTTGGTCTATTCACACACTGGGGTTTAAGGATGTTTACAGTAGCATTTTGTTTTTAAATTACAAAATGCTAGGGACAACCTGAATGTCCACCAATAGAGAAATGGCTAAATGATTCATATTATGTCGTCCCGGGATCAGATCTGTAGGGATTGATCTAAAATGGTATCTGTCACAATGTGGGCAGGATTCAGTGAGATGATCTTTGTAAATCACTTCGCCTGGTGCTTCTGACATACAGCAAGAGCTCAATAAGTAGTTGGTGCTATTATTATTCATAATGCCTTTAAATTGTAGCTCATCCTATCCAAATTTGAGATCCATGATTGCCTACAATTTGAATACCAGTGTAAACTGTTTTACAAATTAAATGTGGCATAAGCTTTTGCCAAGTCCCAAAATTCAATGTTTAAATGTTTTACTAAGTCATCTAGCCTTATTTTGTGATACAGTAATAATGAGCGGAAAGACCTAGCTTCTGTAAATTATTCTTTCCCAGAATTTCTGTTTTGGTCAAAATATATTAGTGGGAAAATTGAAGAAGCTTCCCAAGAGATTTTGATTTATGTAGAAATTTACTTAAAGTTAATGAGAATACCATAATATACTTTTAATATTGTAATGGAAATGATTTTTAAAATACTTCAATATAATGAATTTGAAATTGTGTTTCATGAAATGGAGGGATAAGGACAATTAGATTAGAAGCAAATGCTCTTGGGGTCTTGGCTTTCAGTGACTGTGCCCTGTTGGTTTAATGAGAAAAGTGTCCTTAATCTTACTTCAGTGGAAGAACTTTTATTATAGTACGACATTGACATTTCTGGTTTGTAATCTCAAGTTGTAGAGATTTAGGCAGATTTACTAGGAACAGATGAACCCAATTCAATGTTTCTTCCCCCATGAAGAATGTGTTCCAATTCTGCTCTTTCAGTGGGCCTATCCTGGACTAACAACAAGTGTACCAGTCATTTAGACCACACTTTTGTCATGGAAGAGAAGGACATGATTTACTGAGATGAATTTTTTAGATCACTGCAGCTACCAATGAATCTAACTCAAAGGTTGTTTTAAAATTAATTCCTTAATATATATTTTAATAAAGTGTTTTACATGATTTCCTGCCTTACTGAAAAGCCTGGATAATAAAATTTAACTTTGTCCAGGTGACTCAAGCTTAGGCTGCAGTACTTTGGGCTGGCTGAACCAATAGTCACTTCCACCATATTTCTTAGTGATCTTGCCAATGGCAAGACCACTGTTTGCCGTTTGCTGTTGACCTGTCAGGAACACATTCTTTGGAAGCTTCTGCTTCCATTTTAAAAAAAGTACCCTATAATTCATGCTCACTGTAGAAAAATGAGAAAATATATGTAATTTAAAAGAAAAACATATTCATAATTCTATCATTCAGAGATTAACCACTGTTTTTCCATATGCTTTTGACATGTACACATTATACCTATACATACATGTGTACACTTCTAGCTTTATAAATATATTTATTTAAGCAAAATGGGAGCATAATCTACTTTATTTTTCAAATTTCCTTTCTATTTAATGATGTATCGTGAAATCTCTACATGTCAAGAAATATATTCCTATAATACTTTTAGTGGATTTAGAATATTGCATTAAGAGATGTATAACATATGTTTTTGAAACCAGCCTTCTTTTGCTTGACATTTAGAGAACCTTTTTATATGTCCTACTAAACTGCTCTCCTGAGAGATTATACCAAGTTAAATCTGTGCCCACTGTGAGACTGGGTGTTTCCCACACCTCCCAAACACTGTGTGTTATCCTTAATTTTCCCAACACATTGCCGTGCTGGTGCCATAGCTTTGTGGAAATATCATGGGCTCTGTCATTTGGACAAATTAACTTCTCTGATGCTCAGTTAATGGCTATGGCTGTATCTATGAAATAGGGGTTAAATGTAATTATGCATGTATTCTGGTCATCACAACATCCTAAACTTTCAATCCATCCATCCATCCATCCATCCATCCATCCATCCATCCATCCATCCAATTTAATCCGAATGCTTGTGTATTTGGAAGTGTTTGCTTTCCTGTGGCTGATTATGCCAGAGCAGCAACACAAAACCAAATAATATGTGTATGTCTACTAAGCCCAACAGTTCTTTCACTAAATATTTCTTGAGCACTGGTTATGTACCAGGTACTATTTGAAGCAGTTGTACAAAAAGGAAAAACATCCCTGCCCTCAAGGAGCTTGCATTTCAGGTGGTGAGACAGACAATAAACAAAATCCATACAATATAGAGTATGTGGGGGATATGAAATGTCATGCTGGGGGCTGTTCGATTTTAGATAGGATGACCAGGTAGTCTTCATTGAGAAGGTGACTTTTGAGTCCAGACTCAAAGAAGTGAGGGAGCTGCCTATTTAGATATCTTGGGCAAAAGCATCCTGAGAGGGAGAACTGATGGTGCAAAGGCCGCTGGCCTGTTGTTCAGGGAGTGACATGGACTTTGAGCGAGAGTGTTTGGGTGCCATGTTGATAGCCATGAGTTAGGAGGCTGCTGCAGTGATCCTGGCAAGGGACAGTGGGGATTTAGATCAATGTGGTGGCGTTGGTGATTATGAATTCACGCTGGGAGTCAGTGTGGGCAGAACAAAGGGAGTTCCAAGGACAGGGTCCTGGAGTGCTTAGAGGGCAGGGAGGTGAGAAGGAGCAGAGAGGGCTGGAGAAAGTCCAGGTGAGTGCAGGATGCTGGGTGATGAGAGAGAGGGTGGGCCATCTGTGTCAGATGCTGCTGACCAGATAAGGGAGATGAAGACTGAGATGGGACCACTGGATTTAGTAATATGGAGGTCGTAGGCAGAAAAGAAGAGAAGAGAGATGGGAGATACAAACTGCCCTTTAATCGAGTTTTGCTCTAAAGGAAGGAGAGAAATGTAGAGGTAACTGGAGGGGGAAACAGAGCCAAGAGAGTTTTTCTAAGAAGTGATATCATGTATATGATGATAGGAGTAGCCATTGCAGAGGGAAAATTGATGATGTAGGACAAAATAGGGAGAATTACTTGAGAAATGGCCTTGGGTGGGTGAGGAAGATATTATAAAAAATAATAGTTGCTGTCTCTATAGGACTTGCCTATTCTGGACATTTTATGTAAATAAACTGAGACAACGTATGGCCTTTTGGATGTGGTTTCTCTTAGCATAATATTTTCAAGGTTCATTCACATTGTAGTGTGTATTAGGGCTTCGTTCCTTTCTAAGGCAGAATTCCATTCTGTTGCATGGATCTACAATATTTTGTTTACCCATCCATCAGGTGATGAACATTTGGACCTTGCTGGTTATAGCCCTGCTGATAGGGGGGAGGTGGTCCTCTTTCTCAGGAAAGAAGATGATTTATTTCCTTCTCTTCTGAAGCTCTTCTCTCTTCTCATTTTCTATGACTGTTGTTTCTTTTATTTGTGGGACTATTGCCATTTCCTGTCTTTTGAACACTGATGTTTTGTAGAGTGCTCTCCAATTCATTTTCTCTTCGAGTTCAGGCCACCCCCACTCCATTCTCTCCATTACTTCCATAATCATCCATGTGCCAAATACCCCATCTCAAAGTCAGGACCCACATCTCTAGGCCACTGTCACTTGGATGTCCCAAAGACATCTCAAACTCAGCATATCCAAGTTTGAACTCACTGACCTCTGACCCCAAACCCAATTGTTATTTTGTGTTTCCTATTCCAGAAGATGGAACTGTCCACCCAACTCCTAAAACCAGAAACCTGGGCATTTTTCTCAACCTTTACCTCTCCCAGCAACCCCCCAGTCCCTTCCCGCCCACCCATCCCACCTCCTGATTGTCTCTCGAGTCTGCTCACCTGCTGTCATCTTGGCTGCTCCTAGCCTTGTTGAGGCCGCCGAGTTTGGTCACCTGGAAGGAGTCCCGTGCCCTCCCCTAGTCTCCTTGCTTCCAACCTTGTCCCTTTGCTGTGTGATCACGTTGCTCCCCTTGTTTACATACATTAAGGCACTGCTCTTGGCTCCAGAGAGGTGAAGTCTGCACTACTTACCGTGATGTTTAAGACCCTTCTTGATCTGGCCCCTGCGTTCTTCTCCAGCCTCGCCTCTCACCGCTCCTCCTTCTGTGTCTGGGATGCAGTCCTTGATGGATTTTCAGTTTCCCAAAGGCCTCTCTCCATGCACCTATCCTCAAGCCAGAGTTTTGAGCATGCTGTTCCTCCTGCCCTGTTTAACTCAACTGACTGGTTTCTGCTTATAATTCAGGTCTCAACCTAAAGGCCTCTTCCTCCAGGAAGCCTCCTTTCTCCCCAGTGAGGGTCAGATGTTCCTCTCCTGTGCTTCCGTGGCACCCATGCTGGCCTCAGCAGAGCCCCTGGCACCTGGCGCTGTAATTGCTTGTTAACTTGTCTGTGTCCCTCTGTGCTCCCAGCCCTCTGAGGCCAGGAGTAGTGTTGGTCTTTTCCACCACTGCATTCTAAGTCTTAGCACAGTTCCTACCATCAGAGGTGGGTTCTCTGTGAATAGGTCTTGAATAAATGAATGAAGCAGCGATTGAGTACTTACAGGAAGGCTGGTGACCGGCAGGATCTTAGGGGCAGGTATTCTCTCCTTGGTTGTTCTGTGGATTGGCCTAGATGAGGCTTTGCTTCTGAGTGGGGCTGACCAGGCCAACCGCAGGCTCCACAAACTGTCCGGCTGTCTGATTCTATGGGATGGCTTCTCTGGCTCTTAGAGTCAGCAATTTTGGAGGCCTGGAGAGCGTCAGTTCTCATTGTATTTTTTAGCAGGGAGTGCCTCTGTGGGCGCATGATACATAAATAAGGTGTGTGGCTGTTTCTATCAGTGAGATTCACATGGCCAGACCCCAGGTTGGTCCCAAGGAGTGAACCTCGCCTGTGTTCAGCTCTGGGACTTGGCTGTTGCTCTCTGGGAAAGTCCAGGGCCTTGTGGACCAGGGGGCAGCATAGGAAAGACGGGTCAGTTTTCATCGCCAAGCAGTTAACACTGGGAACGAGCAGACCCTCACTGAGCACCCACTCTCAAACAAGCGCTGTGCTGGGTGGAGGCTTTTCCTATTGTGTCCGGAGTTGGTTCCTGCCAGTGGGTTCGTGGTCTCTCTGACTTCAAAAATGAAGCTGTGGACCTTTTGTGGTGAGTGTTACTTAAAGGTGGCATGGACTCAAGGAGTTTTACAATCCTCTTGCTAGCTACAGAGTGCTGATTGATGCATTTTACAATCCTCTTGCTAGCTACAGAGTGCTGATTGATGCATTTTACAATCCTCTTGCTAGCTACAGAGAGCTGACTGGTGCATTTTTACAATTCTCTTGCTAACTACAGAGCACTGATTAGTGCATTTACGATCCTCTTGCTAGCTACAGAGTGCTGATTGGTGCATTTTACAATCCTCTTGCTAGCTACAAAGCACTGATTGGTGCATTTTTACAATCCTCTTGCTAGCTGCAGAGTGCTGATTGGTGCATTTTGCAATCCTCTTGTAAGACAGAAAAGTTCTCCACGTCCCCACTCGACCCATGAAGTCCAGCTGGCTTCACCTCTCACTAGCTCAGTGCCTTACAAAGTCCTGCAGGCTTGGTGCAGCAGTTTTCATTTTCCAGGGGCTCTTTCCCGCTGCCTCCCAAGCCTCTGGCTGTCCACACCGGGTATAATTCTGCTTCCTCATTGTGAGCTGGAGCTGTTGTCTTTCTTTTTCCTGCACTTTCTGGTATGCTGAAGGGTCACAGTGAAGATTAGAGTTGACATAGGTCGGAGGTCATGATCATGGGGATGGGGCAGCCGTGTCGGGCATCGCCTGCCTCTGGAGCCTACCCCACAGGGGGTTGGATGGGGCTTTGACTGATGTCTTGGAATGTTGGTGGACACTCCCCATGTTCTAAAGCATCAGGTGTAAAAACATGAGAGATGCTTCAGGTACCAAACTGGCCCCCACATCACCCTTAAACCTTTTTTTTTTTTTTGAGGCGGAGTCTCGCTCTGTCACCCAGGCTGGAGTGCAGTGGCCGGATCTCAGCTCACTGCAAGCTCCGCCTCCCGGCTTCCCGCCATTCTTCTGCCTCAGCCTCCCGAGTAGCTGGGACTACAGGCGCCGCCACCTCGCCCGGCTAGTTTTTGTATTTTTTAGTAGAGACGGGGTTTCACCATGTTAGCCAGGATGGTCTCGATCTCCTGACCTCGTGATCCGCCCGTCTCGGCCTCCCAAAGTGCTGGGATTACAGGCTTGAGCCACCGCGCCCGGCCCACCCTTAAACCTTATGTAAGGACTGTAAGTTAGTAAGTTTATTGAATGAAGAAACTATAGAGAGTAGTGAATGTTGTGGCATTTTCTCTCTCCTCCCTGTGGGTGCCTCATGCTCCTTCAAATCAGAGGTGAGGCTCCAGAGGATAGCTCAGAGTGCTGGGATGCTGTGGGAGGGACCAAGTCGGATGCTGCAGGGTAAAGCACCTCTTGAGAGGGTGAGGGTATGCTTGGGATGACCCAGCCCATGTGCCAGGGGTTTGGGTTTGCAGGTGAGTGTGGAGGTGGCAGCTGCTTCCATCATCTTCAAAGCACCTGAAGGATGGTGGGTTCTGTGCTGCCTCTGAAGACAGCATGGGGAGGCGGCAGCTATGGAAACTGCACTTGTCCCCTCTGGGGAGCTGATGTGGCAAAGGTGTGTGCCTTTCCCTGGGAGGCAAGTGGATGCCTCAGAAGGTGGCCAGACTTGAGCTGTTTAAGAATCACTGCCAGCCACGGTAAAGGTCTGTGGGGATGTAGCAAAGGGTATGGTTTGAAGCAAGAGTCAGCTGAGGAAGGTATCAGAAACATTCTGCATCAGGAACAGTCCAGCATAGAGTCTCTGTGAGGTTTTCAGAGGAACTCACTAAAGCCTGCACGCTCCCTGCCTCCCCAAAGAGCCACATTTGGACACCTGCCAAGGAAGAGGACATAGGAGGTCAGATGACAGTAGCTCCAGTTGTATTTGACACTCCCTTGTTCTGATGCCAAGATGAGGAGGAGGTTGAAGGCAGAATAAAATACTATGAAACAATGAAATAACCATGCACCCTTCCCACATGCAGCTGGGTCAGGCTTGAGCTCAGGGGAGAAACTCTCAATGGGATGTAGGATTTAAATTGGACTGGCCAGGACATTCTGTGTCTGTTGAGACAATCAGATGATTTCCCATTTTTAGTTTGTTAATATTATGAATTACATGAATTGATTTTCAAACATGGAGCCAACCTTGCATTCCTGGGGCAAACCCCACTTGATCATAGAGTATCCTTTTTATATTTGTTGAATTTTATTTGCTAAAATTTTGTTTATAAATTTTGTATCTATGTTCATAGAGGGATGTTGGTTTGTAGTTTTTTACTCCTTGTAATGTCTTTCTCTGGTTTTGGTATCATTTCTTCCTTAAATGTTTGATAGAATTTACTAGTGATGCCATCTTGACCTGCAGTTGTCTTGGTGGAAAGGTATTTGGAAGAGCTTGTCTGGAATTGGCATTGTTTCTTCCTTAAATGGTTGATAGAATTTACCAGTGGAGCTATCTGGGCCTAGAGTTGTCTTTGTGTGAAGAGTTTGAACTACAAATTCAACTCTGTAGTAAATATAGGGCTCTTCAGGTCATTTCTTCTTGAGTAAACTTTGCTAGATTTTGTCTTTTAATTTGTTTATTTCGTTTAAGTTGTTGAATCTATTGGCATGAAGTTGTTTATAACATTCTGTTATTCTATTAATATCTGTAGACTCTGAAGTGATGTTGCCTCTCTCATTCCTGATATTATTTGTATTTTCTCTCTATTTTTCCTATATGTCCATCTACAGGTTTATTAATTTTATTGAACTTCTCAAAGAGTCAGCTTTTGGCTTGTTGTTTTCTCTATTTTCCCCATTTTCTATTTCATTGCGTCTGTTCTAGTTTTTATGCTTCCTGCTGTGAGGGAAGCATCTCTTTGGGGAATCTCTTCTCTCCCCCGCAACACTCTGTCCCCTTTCTCTTTGGGATGGCCTTTTCCTCCAGATGCTGTTCCTTCCCAGGGCTCAGGCTTTCATGCATGCGCCCTGCTGCTGTGTTAACAGACAGCTAACTTCCTTTCTCTGCATTTTTGTCAAAGGCATTTTGGAGACAGCATCTCAGCCCAAAGAGCAACCAATGTTGGAGATTTCCTTTTCAGTGTCAGGCTTAGAGGGAAGAGACTTTCAGAGGCGGATTGGCTGCTTCTACTGTGTCTCGCTTCCTCCCTTCTCACCTCCCTGCTAACTCCTCCATAGACCATCTTTCTTTTCCTAGGCTGGGCACAGAAGCTGTCATCAGTATCTCTTCCCTATCCATAGGTCAACATTTGTGAGCAGCTTTGATGTAAGTATATGATCCAACTACTGGCAGAAAGGAGCAATTAACTCGGGCAAAATTTGTACTGATCAAGTGTAACTTGCATGCCCCTGCACTCGCCATACCTCTTCTATTCTTGGTGTTGTCTGCCCATCACTCTGATCGTTTTAATCTTCCCTCTTTCTTCCTTTTCTGTTATTTTCTTTGTAGTGGCTATCATTAAAGCCTGTGCAGATAATGTAGGTGATTAACATCAAGCCAGAAGGAGTGGCTGTTCTCATTTGTTACTATTTTCTTTTTTACAAAAGGAGTAATCGAAGGCTGTCTTCTGAATGTTGCTCACTCAAGAATACTTGTTGGTTGGTTAATTGCTTTGCATGTGCACTCCTCACTGTTTGAGAGGGGGGCTTAAGGTTGCTGGGGTGGTGATGATGGTGATGAGGAGAGAAACTTAGGGATGAGGAGATATAGGGATGAGGAAATATAAAATTTCAAATTGCATTCCATGTAGAAAGAGCACTGAGGGGGCAAACACCCTTGATCGGGAGCAGAGCTCTTGGCTTTAGCTTCCTGGGTGCTGCTGTGCTGACTTCAGAGAAGTCACTGCTCTCTGAGCCCCAGTCTTCTCATCAGAGGCATGGGGATGCTGGCTTGGATGGTGCAGAGCTCCACTAGCTCCAGCAACTTCCATTCAGGGTCCATCATCGTTCAAGTCAGGCACCATCCTAGAGGGACATCAAAGGAACTCAGACACGGACTTCCCCAGCCAGGGCATCCCAGTTAGGGGTGCAGGGCTTGGCGAGCTGGGACACCTGCTTCCTTCCCAACTTTCCAGAGGAGGCAAAATCCCAGCCTTTAAAACGATGATGGAACTTTACAAAGCACATGAAATCAGCGAAGTCAATCATAAAACCCGTTTTTTTTTTTAAAGTAAAAGAATTGCAACATTTTCTGAAAGATGGAAAACAAAACCTCATTATCACCATGATCAAGAAGGCAGAGGTACCATTCCCCCCGACCATGTTTCAGCCACACTTGCCTGTTCTCCCACGTAGGAGCCCATGGTGCCACATGAAACCAGAGACAGGGCTGCGGGAAGCATTGTTTGCCCAGGTTGACACATTTCTCCAGGAAGTGGTGAGGGATTTCTGATGTCTGAGCAATCCTTACATCAGTGTTCCAGAATGGCTAGCCTAGTAAGGCTCCTTGACATTTTGGGGAGATAGTAAAGCTGATTGTTTCTTTGACTCCCAGCATCACAGAATGGGACTTGGAAGTCACCTTGCGGTGATCCAGTGCAAACTTTTTTCTTGACAAATGAGGCAAGAAACATAAAGACCACAGCACTTCCCTTGAGGTTTCCATGAACGGTGGCAGTTGTGTGTCTCTTTAAACTCCCAGGCTAAGCACCTACTGCAGGGTTGTTCAGCAGAGCCTTCTCTGTGAATTCATCCTGCACAGTGCTGAATACATGAGAGCTTGATCAGAACAATTTGCTTCAGATGAGATCCTCCTGTGGTGAAGTCTTTTCCTGATGCTAGATTCTCTCAGGTTTTTAGTTGGATATTTTGCGTGGAAGGGGCCATGGGGATGTTCTTGGAGGGTAGTTGGAGCAGCATTGGAGAGGTGGAGAGAGCAGGGACTTTGGAGCCCAAGATAAAACAACAACAAAGCCACAATAATTGCTGTTTGATATGGTTTTGCTACGTCCCCACCCAAATCTCATCTTGTAACTCCCACAGTTCCCATGTGCCGTGGGAGAAACTCCCACTATTGAATTGTAACTCCCACAATTCCCATGTGTCGTGAAAGGAACCCAGTTGGAGGGATTGAATTATGGGGGCAGGTCTTTCCTGTGCTGTTCTCGTGATAGTGAATGAGTCTCACGAGATCTGATGGTTTAAAAAAAATGGGAGTTGCCCTACACAAGCTCTCTTTGCCTGTCGCCATCTACATAAGATGTGACTTGCTCCTCCTTGCCTTCTGCCATGATTGTGAGGCCTCCCCAACCATGGGGAACTATAAGTCCAATTAAACCTCTTTCTTTTGTAAATTGCCGAGTCTCTGGTATGTCTTAGCAGCGTGAAAACAAACTAATACACTGTTATCAACTGAATCCTCATTACAGTCATTTGCTAAGCACTTGACAATGCGTTATCTCATTTCAACAACTTTATGAGGTGTGCACTGCTGCTGTTAGCACTGCATGCAGGAGGCAGCTGAGGCTCAGGGAGGTTATACACTTGATCAAGGCCACACCACTAGTATGTGGCAGAGCCAGTACTGGGATTCTGGATGATCCAAAGCACAGGCTCCTGAGTACTAGGCTATATGGGTATGGATTCCAGTACTCATTTTGCTAAAAAGTAAAATAAAATGTTTTTTGATGGCTTATCATGGCCAGGACACTTAATAGCTGTGTGTTCTTGGGAAGATGATATAACCTCTCTGATTCTTTGTTACTGAGGTATTTTGCCTGGTTATGTTGAGGGTTAGGTATGAATGCAGGTAAAGAGTCTACTGCAATGCTTGATTCATGGTGGGTATTCAATAACCTGTAGTTGCTCCTTGGGGGAGACACACCTGTGGTCATCTTGAGTCTTCCATATTTGATTTAGATTTGGTTGAATTGCCTTGGTTGAAGAGGTCTAAAGCTCATGGCGTCCTTCAGCCTCTCAGGACAGATGAGTGGTGTGAGTCTTTGGCTCTGACAAGTGTGAATGAGGCTGTCATCACCATCAGACACATATGCTTGACATTGCTCAGGAGATTATTTTATGATGTACAGAGAAAAAAAGTCCAGAATCACATTATTTAATTGCTGGAGTTATTTAATTAGGCAGGTGATAGCAGGGTTAATGAATCATTAACACCTCAAAAGAGCAATTAGCTCATTGTTTCCATAATTTTATGCAATGAAGCAGAAAGCTGGTTCTTAGGGTGGCTGTATTTTAATAGAATTTTGCAGAAGATAATTACTGTTGTTTTGTTTTCAACTAGGTCTGTAAATTCATGCTCGTTGATACTCAGCATTAGTTTCTTTACCATGAGTATGCAGGTGTATATAATTTTATATATAGTATGATAATAGGGTAGAATGATGCAGGTGGGCATTTCCACCTGCATGGCCTTCTTCCATGGCCTCTCTTTTCCTGGAATCATTTTCAGAGCATCAGAGCTGTTTTTCCCTAGTCATGGTAGCATTCACTCATCCATTATTCATTTGGCTTCATGAAATAGTTACTGAATTCCTGTTAGGGGTCACTCATCGTTCAGGCACTGGAGGTACTGGGTTGAACATGACAACCAGGGTTCCTGCTCTCAGAGGCTTCTGTTCTACAAAGGAAAATGGAAACACATAAACAGACAAGAAAGCAGAGGCAGGATGAAGTGCTCGGATGAAAGTAACTGCAGGTGTGTGACTGGGCAGGGAGGGCCTCTCAGAGGAGCTGACGTCGAAGTGACTTCTTAACGTAAGAGGGGCAAACCAGGCAAAGATCCGTGAGGATGTTCCAGGCTCAGGTCCTGTGTGGGAGTGGGCTGGTGTTTCAGGAACTGCAAGAACGCAAGCGTGGCCAGAGTGCAGGGAGGCCAGAAGGGGTGTAGAGACAGGGCAGAGAGGCAGGCAGTGCCAGCTTGTGTGGCCTGAGGGTCAGTGGGAGGGGTAGGTAGGATAAGGGCAAGCCTCACTGAGGGGCGTCCCACTGCCTTCTGATTTGTGTTTACAAAGGCTGTTTTGCTTGTCATGAGGGAAGGATTGTCTCGGGGCAGGGGAGAGATGGTGGAGGCGGTGAGGAGCCAAGGGTCCGCTGTGTGGCTTTGAAGTAGAGCTGATGGATGCACGGATGGCATAAAGGATGAGAAGACTTGAGAACATCTCCCAGATTTTGTAGTTGAACAAATGGGGCCAGGGTGGCATCATTTTCTGAGATGGGGAAGCCTGGGTTGATCCACTGGCTACGGATAAAATCAGCAATTCTATTTGAGCTGTAACAAGTTAGAGGTGCCTGAACAGCCCCCTTCCTCCCTTTTCTGTCTCTGTGTGTTTCTGTGTGTGTGTGTGTGTGTGTGTGTGAATCTCATATTTATTGGATTGAACATTTATTACTGTGTTATAGGTATTGTATTGTGCCTTTTATAAAATGTTACCTCATTATTATTCTCGTAAGAACTCTAACGCACGATGATCCCCATTCTACAAACTCATCAGCCGCTGCTCAGAGAAGTGCAGTTGCTTCTCCAGACCACGTGGATAGTAAGATGTAGAGCTGAGATCTGAATTCAGATTTGACCAGTTCCAAAGCCTGGGGTCTTCCCGTCTGCCAGGCGGCTTCTGAGATTCACTGTGTTCTCACTGCCTCTCGGGCAGCTCTCTGTTCTGATGACAGGCATCGTAGGATCCCAGGGAGGTGCCCGAGTGACCTCTCTGCAGCAGCTGCGGCTGTCTTGGTTCCTCTCACCCTTCTCCCAAAGCCCCCATGAGACACACCTCCCTGGTCTCCTTCAGGGACAGAAGACCCAGAGTAACTTTCGTCCCTTCTCCTCTTTTAAAACAAAGTTCTTACTGTTAATGAGGTGTGCAGCTCCTTCTCTCTCTCACTGTGCATCTGAGGTGCATGGCTTGTGTGCTGTTCTTGGCCAACGCACTTTTATAGATGACATTTACTCAACTTGGGGTGATGTAGTCGAGCTCCTGTAACATTAATAGGTTAAGTGGTTTGTCTCATGGTCTTGTGCTTGAGTTGTGAAACCCAGCCGGGGTCTGGGCCTTCAGGAGACAGAGTAGCAGGACCCCAGGAGGACCCTCCCTGCTGGGCCAGGCAGGAAGAGTTATTACCACTGTGTCTGACTCAGGGAGCAGAGCCCCCCCCCGTTGTCGGCCTGGCATTGGAGTGAGCAAGTGGGTAGGCAGCAGGCCTCCGGCAGAGGTGAGGTTCAAGAGCTGGGCCCCAGGTAGAGATGGGAAGTGAGGGAGGGACATGTTTGCCCAACCTGAACTCCTCATCGGCAGGGGACTCCGATGCCGAGCTGCTGGAATCTGTTCTGTGCTAAGTTGGGTCTGGGTTGGGAAGGGAGAGGGGGCTGCAGCTTGGACAGGAGGGTGTGGATTAGCAGCGTTAGGTGTGGAAGGAGGCCCTGTTGACAGGTTCAGGCCACCCGAACGTCTGGGGGATGGGGGCAGGTAGGGCCCGCATCATGGTGTCTGTGCTGAGTTTCCTGGGTGGGTGTGAAGTAGGTAGTAGGAAGGATGCTGAATGAATCCAGCTTAGTGCTGGGGGGATGATCGATTCTGATGTCAGCTTAGAGGTGGCTCCCCAGCGCTGGGCCTTCGAAGGGCAGTGAACATGGGCCCTGGAGGTGGAGAGGCTGTGGGGGCTGGAGCAGAGGCCCCCACTGTGCAGCAGAGGCTGCGGGAAGCATATGGACTGGCCGGGGGCCAGGGTGGCTGAAGGAGCATAACATGGAGGGTGTAGGGTGCAGAGAGTGACAAGGCTGCCAGGTGGATCCCGGAGGGAGACCGCTGGAGTGACGAGGCTGCGGGTGGATCCCGGAGGGAGACCGCCAGAGAGTGAGGAGGTGCGGATGGATCCCGGAGGGAGAGGTGCAGAGAGTGACAAGGCTGCCAGGTGGATCCCGGAGGGAGACCGCTGGAGTGACGAGGCTGCGGGTGGATCCCGGAGGGAGACCGCCAGAGAGTGAGGAGGGTGCCCGGTGGATCCCAGAGGCAGATGAGCAGAGAGTGAGGAGGGTGCCCGGTGGATCCCGGAGGGCGATGAGCAGAGAGTGAGGAGGTGCGGATGGATCCCGGAGGGGAGGCCACCAGAGAGTGATGAGGCTGCCCTTTGGATCGCGGAGGGAGATGAGCAGAGAGTGAGGAGGTGCGGATGGATCCCGGAGGGAGAGGAGCAGAGAGTGATGAGGCTGCCCGGTGGATCGCGGAGGGAGACTGCACCCAGCGGTGTTGTCGCCAAGACGATGGTGTCCGTGGGAGGTGACAGAGTGGGACCCTGGCCAGGATCTCTTGAGTGGATGTTGCCATCTTGCAAGTGAGAGACGTCGGGGGTGGGGGTGTGTGAGCCAGGCAGTGGGACTGCAGTGGAGGTGTGGGCAGAGGCAGACGGGGTCTCAATCCAGGGGAAACCAGGGGTGGGAGGTGTGAAGGGAGCCCACGCTTCTTATCCTGGTGGGCTGGGGATGTAGAGACGGAACACGGACAGGGGAGCAGCTCTTCAGAGGAAGGCCAGGCCTGAGGTGCTGGGGTGTCCTCAGGTGAGCCTTAGCCTTGTGGGTGGGACCAGGACCCTGTCACTTGGCATGGGGTTGGGGGTTAACATCCCTTCCCAATCAGAGCTCCCCCCATTTGCTTTTCTGCACATTCTTAAACAGCAGGTCTGTGAGGATGACTAGCTTTGCTTACCTGGGACAGGTCTCAGTAGTTCTTTTCCCTCTTTGTGTCTTATTCCCCGTGGACCTGAGACTGAAGCCGTCAGCAGGCCATAGTGGTTGGCCCGGCCTCTCAGGCTGCATTCACAGCAGACAGGAGAAAAGGCGGAGGGGCTCGCGCCTCCTGGCCAGGACATTCTGGTTGGAGTCTTGTAATGAAATCAGAAGCGACATGTCCATTCTTGGGGCCTCATAACCTGACCAGCAGAGCTCCTTGGCATAGTAGGCCATCGACGCATGCTTCGTGGGGACCATGGGGAGCCTCCCTCACACGGATGCATGGCCTTTGGTGGCACCTTTGCCCGTCAGCCCGGCCCCTGCACCCTGCAGTTCCCTCCATGTGCAGTGCAGAGCCGTCAGCCCCAGACCACCTCGCACTGCACTTGCTGGGATCTTCTCCTCCCCCACCACCCGGTCTGCCTTCCTCTGCATCCCTCCTGGACCCGCCTCTGGGTGTTCTATTGACAAAGGGATTCCCCCGTTTTCTTATGTTTTGGGGCAGTGCTGTGCACACTGTTGAATATAACGAGTGTTGGCTAATTTGAACTGAATTCTCAGGCTTATTTTTTCCTTTTTCAGATCAAACCGGTGGTGCATTGTGATATAAATGTGCCTTCCAAGTGGCAAACATATCATCGTATATCTCGACATATAAAGTGAGTACAATATTATGGGTGAAAAAAATCAAACTGTGCCATAGCTCCTTAAAAACAATACTTTCTATCTTGACAAATGCCCCTTAGCCCTCTTTCTGTCTCTCCTCCCCTGGCTGTCTCCTGCGCTCACTCCCTGACAAGTGATTTCTTTTTCCTAGACCGCCTTCTCTCTGATTCAGCTCTGCTACCTTTTCTTTCTCCTCTTGAGCCCTGATTTTGGAAAAGAAAAACAATCCAATCACCATGCCATTGTTTGCGGAACAGTTCGCCTGGGGATGCGAAGATAAGAGCATCATACACACAGCTCAGTTTTAGGCTCTGAAGTTTTGTTTTGATATGTTTTTAAATGTAGCTGTTGCAGCTGCAGCATGTTGAAGGGAAATTTAAAAGCTGTTTTCCCCACCCCTTGACCTCTTGCTACCAAAAGGCCCTTGTGGGCTACAGCACATCCAAGTCAGGTGTTGCTACAGGAACAGAGTGCATTAGAGCCTCTTGGGCCGCTGCCCTGGGATGCTGCTGGCACTGCCAGGCACCGAGGTGCTCAGTGGGAAGCATTGAGGATAGTTGTGATTACTGTGTGCATCCATCTGCGTTATGTTTTGGGGGTTGGAAAAAGACAGCACACTTGACTCAAACTAAACGTTGGTTTACGTCCTGGCTTTTGGTCTTATCAGCTTGGGACCTGCGCCTGCTGTTTCGCTCTGAGGTTGAGGCTGTCTCCCACTGTGGAAAACAGGCTGAAAATATCTGTGCCGCACACTGTGGTGAGGGTTAGCTTCAGGAATGTTTGCAACCAGCCCCACAGTGCTTGTCACAGCGCAGCAGTTCTCTGAATGGCAGCTCTTCCCCTCATCCTTTTATTGGGATGTTTTAGTATTTTAGTGATTAAAGGCCCTGGCATGGACATCTTTCCATTTTACCATGTTCTGGTCTAAATGGAAGGAATTTCAGCGAGTTTCCAGAGAATGCTGAGCTCTTCATGTGGGGGTGCCAGCCTTGTGTGAGCCAGAGTCACCTCTACCACCTCCCCTCTCAGTCCTGAGAGGCAAGGGCTTGGAGGCTCATGAAACTGGAAATCCCTGATTCACCCGACAGATCCCCAGGCTGGGAAGGAGGAAGATGAAGGAAGTGTGACTGTGAATTCGCCAAACTTGGCCCCTTGCACTTTTCCTTAAAATCTCAACGACCGTTTCTTTAAAAGACCTTACTTTAAGCTTCCGCACGGGGGCCACCTAAATACACAGATCTTTCCACACCACTTTTCATGTGTCTAAGAGCTGTTTTGAAATAATTAATAAGACACAGTATTTCTGAATTTTGTTAGTGATGTCTTTCCTGCAGAACGTACAGTAACCTCAGGGCACAGTGTTGCTTTGTGGGTCCTTCTTGACAAAAACACCATTCCTAAAGCCACATTTTGTGTGTGTGACCCAGGCCATCAATGATCCTCACTCATTTGACAGACATGATTATTTTTTTCAATGAGAAACCATGCACTCTGGCAGCATTTGCCCATCCTTTGTCTTGGTGTGTTGGAAGTTCCACTAGATGGACCCAAATATCCATCTGAGTGCAGAGTCCTTCCTACCACACACAAAAAAAAACTGATCGTGTTCCTTGGAGTCCTTGTCACTATCAAAACACATAAACAATAGTTATGATGGCTTTCAGAGGCTTAGATGCTCAGGAGAGAAAGGCAGGGTGTGACCCCGGTCAAGAGGAGAGTTGGTGAGGGAGTAGCTTGTTGAGCTGTGTTCTGCAGCAGCTGGATGCTGGAGAGAGAACCCGGGGCTCACCTGACGAGGTCACTGGGGAATTGAGCTGGTGGTGAGTGCATGGGTTGGAAGTCACTGATAACGGAGGTCGAGGCTCAGATTGAAGCCCTGGTTCTGGCACTGACTGAGCCGTGTGGCCTGAGTCACTTCTCTTGCCTGGTGTTCTCTCTGATGTCCCTTGTCAGGGAGGGATTCACTCACTCATTGCACTTATGCTGGCGTGGAAAACACCCTGAGTCATGAATGAGCCTTAGGAGAAAAAGGGTTTAAAAGATCTTTTGTCATTTATTTAGAAGTGAGCTGGCAAAAGTTGTCTGGGCCCTGGAGTGGTTTTACTTGGGGACTGTCTGCCCTTCACAGGGAGTCTGAGACCTGAGGGAGCAGGGGAAGAGAAGAGCCCACCCCAGGCCTCCTCTGTGGGGAGGAGGCACATTCGTGCCAGACAGAACTGGAGAAGAAGGGGCCATTGGTCCTGGCCCTCATTGCGAGACTGATGTCAAAGATAGATACAGCTGGACATTAGTGAAAGCAGTGAAAACAGGTTTTATTTAGTGACTACTGGTAGTTGGGGAAAGAGCCGAGTTCCACTCTGATTTGTGTGGAAGCGATTTGGGCATTTTAAAGGGGCAATGAGAGATGGGAGCAAGTGGGGCCTCAGGAGAATCAGAGAAGTGGAAAAGTACAAAGAGTTGGTCAGTGAAGGTGGCCAGGCAGCTGGTCTGCAAGCTGGCAGTTCTGGAAGTTAGGATTCTGTCCTCCACCAGAGACTGGGAGACAGGCCCTGTCCCGCCTGATGCTTGCAGTTCAAGGGAAGGATCTCAGGTGCGGGAAATGCATCTGCATTGTAAGAGATGCAGATTTGTCAGTGCTGTATGAGAGGTCAGGGGCCTCTCTCAGGTGTTGGCTGGGATGAACAGTAAATGTTCCTGGCAGCCCTGGGTTTTCGCAGGTGGGTGTTTAGTGGTGGGGCTGGGGTCATCCTGTGGCCGTGGCTTGATGCTGCTGGGCACGTGCTAGAGTTCGGTTGTATCTCAGCGTAGGAATTGGGACAGAGTTGTCATAGGCCAGAGTTCTGCGAAACTCAGTCCCTCTTCTTGTTCATGAGGAAGAGCGGATCCATTCCTTGTAGAACCACCACCACCTGTCATAAGGAGGACTTGAGGAGAAGGGTCCAGCCATTGCTTCCAGCTGCCATGTGTTCAGGGGGAGCTGAGAGACTGCCGAGGAGCACAACCCTCCCACGAGGGTGGTATGCGTCAGGAGGTGAAGGCATGACCATCAGGACAGATACAAAGAAGCCAGAGGCCAGGCACATTGGCCCAAGCCTGTAATCCCGGCACTTTGGGAGACTGAGGCAGAAGGATCACTGGAGCCCAGGAGTTTGAGACAATCCTGGACAACATAGTGAGACTCCATCTCTTGAAAAAAAACAAAAAACAAACAAAAAAAGAAACTGAGTCCTTTAAGGAGCTCCCTAAACCATCCAGTAAGTGGAGGAAATTATTTAAAGGGAGATCCAAGTCAATCCTTTTCTGGAGGGTGTAAGCTGTGTTAGCTATTGTGCCCGACTGCCACTGCTACTACTTGAGACCGTCACTACAGCAGTTGCTACTGTTACTGCTTGAGACCGTCATTATGATTGAACGAAGGGACGAAGGTAGACATAATAACAAAAAACAAAAGGAACTGTTTTAAGGAAAGGACCAGGGGAAGAAGAAGAGAACTCCCTACTTCTAGTGAGCGAAGGCAGCCCCCTGACCTTCCACAGCCCTTCCAGTTTATTGGGTAGAATGAGCACGGAGAAGGAGATAACGATTGGTCAGCTGCTTAATTTATCACAGGTTTATATTATTACTAACAGGCTTCAATGATGCCTAATCATAAGAAACACTTGTGCCTGGGTCGTGACTATCCTCAGCGGTCCTTCTGGGTGGCGTACAGTTTGTCAGTTTGCCAGCATTCTGCATTTATGAGAAACAGTTTGCTGCTTACTCATATAGTCTCCAGTGGTATACTGAGTTGATCATGACCCTCACTCTTTCAGCCTCCAACAAGTTATGTCTTGGGTGTGAGTCTTTACTGTGACTGTCTCTTGACAAATTTCCTCTCGAGTGTCGACTACAAACAGGTGGCACTGAGGACTGACTCGTGCACGAACACCTCCCTGGCTTCCGGTCAGTAGTCTGAGGCTAGTCCGTTTTGTGGAGTCATTTTGCAAGGTTTGGACACTTCTGAGGTTAATGATGCAACCGCTTGTCCTAAGTAGGAGACAGAATCTTCCAGTTCTGTGGGGGCTAGCTTTGCTGACCCCCTTTGTAACCTTATGGTGTATCGGTCACCACAGGCAAGGGTGCAGTGGGAGGAACAGACCACCCAACCAGGCTGGCTCCAGGCAGCAGGTCCTTCCAGAACCCACTTAAAGCGGCTTCCCGTCCACTAGTCTCAGGACCAGCAGCTGGGGCAGCACTCACGTTTCTGAGTCTCCTTTGCGAAGTTTCTCACATTTCGCCATTTGAAGGTCGGCATTGGCCACGTGACAGGAGCCATCCACTGGCTGGAAGCACTTTCTATGTCTTATGACCACACACACAGCAATAACCCTTATGAGCATAATTGGGTTGGTCATTGCCTGTACTGGTTGTGACAGAGGCTTGAAGGGCTAACCGGGAGTAGATCCCAAAGGGAGAAATGTAATATTAACCATCATCTTCTCACTGATTGGGCATTTTAGTCCTGTTTAACGAGCAATTCCCTTTGCCTGATTTCTTTGCCAAGTAATTTCCTGTGATGTTGGCATAATGGGGTGTTGAAGGAAGATGATGTCTACAGGGAGTTTGGCCCTTACACTGAGCTCCTGTTTCATGAGAACAGAATGTGTCTTGCTACAGGGACATGGAGGATTCCTTGTGTCCCATAGACAGGCTATGTCTATTAGACTGATTTCCCGTGAACTGTCGTGTTCTTGAGCTCATGAGGCCATGTCATAGTCCCAGTCTTGGGGGCCTTGAAGTTACAGTTTGGTGCCACTTCAGAAGGGGACTGCTCTGGTCGTGTGTATGGGATGTTTCCTGTCAGGACCATGTCTGTGAGTATGATGACACCGTTATGAAGGAGGTCCCAGTTTCAGGACTGAGTAGGGTGGAGGCAGTGAGTGCAAACCCAGGAATTCATCTGTTAGTCTTATCGGCTGCTTGGTGATCCAAGAAGAGGAGGTAGTGATGACCGCACTAGGAAAGCACAAGCAGTGTGAGATGGAGGGAACCAGGGAGGGCTCAGTGGAAGGCTGGATGTGGTTCAGGGGACTGAGGAGTAGTTGATGCATTTGGGAGGAAGATACAGGAATTGTGGGAGAAGATTTAGTCTGTTGGGGAGTATGAAAAGGCAGGGGAATCTGTGGGCTCTTGTTCCATGATCTTGGAGAGAAGCCAACCATGTCGTGGCATCACCTGCTTGTTCCACGGTTGTTGGGACAGTCGTCTGCCTCTGGGTGTCATCTGCGGCCCGAGGCTGTCAATAGAACTGTGGTCTGAGATCTCCGGTTAGAATGCTTTCCAGTCAGCATCATCCTTATATATATTTTTCAGCCATGAGACACGGACAGAGGTTGAACACCTTGTAATTTGGCAGCAATGAACAAAACAGCACAAGGCCTTTCTTGTGTGGGGTTCAAGGTTAGTTTCCTGATGGTGGCATTTCCAAAATACCAGATCTCATACTTTCAAACTGTAAAGGCTGATCAAGGAGTTTGAGGGGAAAGATGGCCTTGATTTGTTGATTGTAGGACTGTGTACTTAATTAACTCTCGACAGTGTCTGAGGATGTCAGACTGTGTTAAATTGGAATCTCCTGTTAGCCAGGAGGTGTAGGGCATTCTCGTGGTCTTCCTGTAGTGGTTTCAAAGGCGGACCATTTCTGAGGAGGATGGGGTGAGGATCTGGGAGTCATAAGAAGGATGGATAACACCCATGGCCATAGACAACCCAGTTCTTCAGACAGCTTAGCCAGCTTGGACTCTGGACACATGGGCTCTTCCTAAGATGCCTGATGACTGAGGCTGTGATGGCAATGGAGTCTTCGACTAATGTGTTATATTTATAATTGCTTATGTAATTTTGCTGGTGAAATTTGATCTTTCATTAGAAGTTGTAGAGGGGGTACCCCAAGTGGGATAGATTACTTCCAGGAAAACGTTGGCAACTGACATCGTGGAGACATTTTGGCAGCAGAAAAGCCTCCAACCGTTGAGAAAACATGCAGATCAGTGTGGGGACATACTGGGGTCGTATTGGCTGCTGGGCCTCTGGTAATTGGATAAAGTGTATTTGACAGTGAAGGAAGGGTCTAGGGTAAGCTGTTCCCCTTCCTCAGCCCATATTTAGAATTTTCCCAGGGGTATGTTTCTGGCAGAGGAAGTGAGGGGCAGCTGCTTGGTCCAGATAAAAGCTAAAGGGTTCAAGCCATTGTTTGTCCAGAATGTCCTGCATTTGTACCTTTCTGGGATGAGTCAGGTGTAAACACAAACAATGACTCTGGTGATAGATTTGAGTGGGCCATGTGGATTTCCTGTGTTATTTCCTTGGGAGGCATCTTGAAGAAGTTGTTTCCTTCAAGGGAGGTGTCTGTTTGGGTTGCTATAACAAAATACATGAGACTGATGATATTTGTTAAGAAATAAATAATTCGGTGCGCCATCGACAGTTCACATCAATGTGTTTCACATTAATGGCAGATTGGATAAATGCCTGATTTTTGAATGTTCATTTTGAGCAATGAGATTGAAGTAAAGTAAAAAGAGAATTAATGTTTGTTTTTACTCCCTTGTCAAAGGGTTTGATTTGCATTACAGATAATTGTATGTGCAACTTCTGTATCAGATTGCAAGTTTTTGTTGGCAGAGAGTTGAGGAAAATTCAAAGTGTGAAGAAAGAAGAGAGATAATGAAATTAAATTGAGATGAACTATATGATGAGATGTATTCAGCATCCCACGCCAAGGGCAATACATTTTTTCCACTGGTCTATCTGGGAAAAAAAAAAGTCTCTTGGTTTATATCACTAGTTCTCTAGTGATTCCCCCAGAGGGAACCAGTGTGGCAGTTTCTGGTCTCTTTCTCGGATGGGCCATGCATGGTCAGGCGTTTATAGGTATGCGTGTACTGCATGCACTGTTGTGTACCTTCATGTTTTTGTAACCACCCAATTTATCTTGGATATGTTTTTTATCAGCATATATAAATTGTGCTTTCAAAAATGAGTACCAGGTATTCAAAAATTCACATGTACCAGTGTTTATTTACCAGTGATGGGATTTGATGTGTGCCCATCCACAACCTATCACAGACTTGCAGGGAAACTTTTCTGGCTGTTTTAGATGGAGTTGTTCGTTCAGCTACCTGGAAGATGGATCATCTCTGCCTGAACAACACGGGCCCCAAACCCAGCATGGTGATATTGGTCGAGCTTCATTCTTCAGCTCAACCAGCAAACTTTTAGAGACGTGTGAAGTCCGTTTCTCCCTCTGAACTTGCCATTTCCTAGTTTATAAATCAGATTATTGTTTCTTCTCTTTATCTTAAAAGTTCAAAAAATTTTACAGATTTTCTATTTACAGGCTTATTATAAAATGTGGAAATCTAGAAAAGCATAAAGAATAAAATAAAAATCTCCAGTTATCCCATCCCTCAGAGACAACTGATATAGAAGTGCTGGGAAGGGAAGAGTGTGGCCCCTTTAAACGATACAGAAGGGGGAAGGGAAATGCTGGGGAGAGGAGGGCGTGGTCCCTGACTAGGGCTCCACCCAAGGGACCTGCGTGAGGACAGGCATTTTTGTTTCCCTGCCCAAATGTTGCATTTCCCAAGACCACCCTAGCCTGCCATGCCCCCATCGTGTGCCTATAAAAACTTGAGACCCTAGCAAGGCAGAGACAGAAATGGCTGGACGTGGGGAGGAGCACATCGGCGGAGGAACACACAAGTGGTGCGTGAGGAGGGATGCACGAACAGGCACCAGCACACCGGTGGGCCACCAAGGGCAGACCAGCACGGAGTTTGGCTGGGGCAGTTGGAGGAGCCTTGGGGTGCTGAGAGGCCTGATTCCAGGGAAAACCATCTCCTTTTGGCTCCCCCATCTGCTGAGAGCTACTTCCACTCAATGAAACCTTGCACTCATTCTCCAAGTGCACATATGGTCCAATTCTTCTGGTACACCAAGGCCAGAACCCAGGATACAAAGTCTTGGCGACAAGGCAGGGGTCTAATTGAGCTGATTAACACAAGCCACCTACGGCTAAACTCAAAGAGCAGCCTGTAACACACCCCCCCGGGGCTTCAGGAGCTGGAAACGTTTACCCCTAGACACTGCCATGGGGTGGGAGCCCCACAGCCTGCCCGTCTGGACGCCCCTCTAGAGGTTTGAGCAGCGGGGCCCTGTAGAAGCGAGCCACACCCCATCGCACGCTCTGCGAGGGGGACAAGGGAACTTTTCCTGTTTCACAACCACTATTAACCCTAAGGCACCTTCACTCCTCGTGCTCTTTCTGTAACCCACTGTTGTGGGTTTTGTCTACGACATTCATTATATTTGACCCTTTTTCCCCTGTAGATATAAATTCTGCATAAACAAATTTTAATGGCTGTATACTTTATGGTGTGGCTGTGGCATAATTTATTTAACCAGTCTTCCATACTTAGACATTTTATATTTTTGACTTCATACATAATTCCGTGAGAAAGACCTTCACCTCTAAATCTTTGTCCGCTCTCCTGTGGGGTGGATTTCATGGTGTGGGATGAGTGGGTCAGTGGTTATTGATCCCTTATATTACATTGATCTATTTTGCCAAAGCGTTCTTCAAGAAGACTGTGCTGATTTTCAGCTGCGTCAGCAGTGGGTTGGTGTGCCTATTTCTCAATACTCAGGATAAGACTATAAATTAAATTTCTTAAAAATTGAGACAAAATATAGCAAGACCTTGTTTAGACATTTATTATTTTATTCCTCTTAGTAATCTATATTTAGAAAAACTTGCAGCCTGAACCAATTAGGAAAACCAATAGTTGAAAACATTGTAGCAAATCTTTATTGTAATTGTAATAGCACATGGATAAACTCTGATATAACTTGCATAGAACATTTCTTTTTATGACTTCTTGTGGGCAGCATCTTAAATATGGAATAAGTTGGACTGTGGGTTGATTGGAAGCCTCTTTTGCCACAAAACCTTAGCAGAGAAAATAGATTCTCTTTATTGTGACAAACATATTAAATTAAGATTTATATTTACAGAGAGATATTTCTCAAATTCTAAGTTATTTGCGTTTAAGGAAAAAGACAAAAAATGGCAGTAACAGTAAATTATAATGTAAAAAAATTAACAACCAGAATTGCAGAGTTGAGCTTACATATTGTTAAAGGATATCAATGATATCATTTATTCTTTTTAGACTTAAACAATACACCTTGTATTTTACATTATTTTAATGGGAATTACAAGAGTTTGAAACTATTGCATGTGTCTTTGATTATGGCATAGTCTCATGAACACTACTAACTTTGTGTTGGGTTTTGAAAATCTTCTAAGCACTTCCTCTCCCTCAACACATAGAAACAATAAACTAACACTCCTAAGATTATACTGAAGTTGCCTTAAAAGTCAGGAGTAAAATAAGCGGTTTCTATTAACTTTTCAAAGGAATGCATGTTATTTTCTTTGGGAGATGATCTTGGCTCCAGAGAAAGGGAAAGCAGCTACATTATTTAAGGCAAAATTGTCTGCCTGTTTTCCAAATGGACACAATTTTCTTTCATTTTACCCATTATAGTAGTGGGAGGCATGTTTTATAAAAAGTGGAGTTATGTTCAATTCATCTGGGCATTTTAGATTTTATAAAATGCCAAGATTTTTATCAAGCTGCCCAGAATGTCACAACTGTGGAGTTGGAGCCCCACAGCCTGCCGGTCTGTATGCGCCCCCTAGAGGTTTGAGCAGTGGGGCACTGTAGAAGCGAGCCACACCCCCATCGCACGCTCTGCGAGGGGGACAAGGGAACTTTCCGGGTTTCACAACCACTGTTAACCTTAAGGCACCTTCACTTTCTGTGGCCCACTGTTGTGGTTTTCGTCTACAACAAACCCATATATATATATATATATACACACACACACACACACACACACACACATCTGTCACCAGGCTCTGTGACTTTCTGTACAGCTTGATAAGGTCCTCAATAGGGCATGATATGTAGTATTGGAGGCTGCTTAGTGCATCCCATTGTTTTTACAGTTCTTTAATTATATATATATTGAATTTTCAATGTTTCCCCCTGAAACTTAGCATATTAATGAATGCTTTTCTTTTATCCTTACAGTGTTTTACAAATGGAAGATTATTTATTCCACCTGCAAAAATCATTATACCCAAATTTAGTCTGTCCGATTGGGACATCGTGCTGGCCACGATCGGAGAAAAAGTCTTCCCTCTGGGAGGCGTTCGGAAGTAAGGAGACTCTCGCCTATAGGACAGCCAGGGGGCGGCAGCTTGTGTTTATTCTTTTCTATGAGAGTTTTCTGCCTGGACCAGCAAGGTCTACAATGATTCACCATGAGCTCTTAATTTTCATTCTTCAAGCAGATAGTATTTTTTCAATCTTGGTATTATACTTACTTTTAACCAGCCTCATTCATTTATTCATTCAGCAAACCATCGAGCATCTACCATGTGCTGGGGTGGAGAATACAGCATTGCAAAAAAGAGTCTTGCTCCCTGAAACCCCTACTGAGTGGGCCAACTGTTCAAGTTGCTAGAATGCTGCAGTTGGTGTATATATATGTGTGTGTGTGTGTGTGTGTATGTGTATATATATATATAAAATGAGGCCTTCCAGTTGGTCTGGAGGAGCCAGGCCTGTGGGAGCTGGTGTTTGGACTGAGTCTTGGCAGAGATGGGGGAAATGAATTCCATGGGACAGAAGAGCATTGGGAGGGAGGTAGTGTGTGTAATGGCTTCTAGCATGGGCTTGGGGGTCTGACGTGGAGCAAATCTCCTCTCCGCTGTCGGTGTCTCTGTTACCTCAGGCACATTCCTAACTCCTCGATGCATGTTTTGTCATCTGAAAAACTGGAAATAATAATACCTACTTCCAAGGATCCCAATGTGTGTAAAGTGCTTAGCATAACACACGATGCACTGTCGGCATGGAAGGGGTTTGTGATTATGGTTGTGACAGTCGATGAGGCACCTACTTCCAAGGATCCCAATGTGTGTAAAGTGCTTAGCATAACACACGATGCACTCGCGGCATGGAAGGGGTTTGTGATTATGGTTGTGACCGGCTATGAGTTACCTTTTTCCAAGGATCCCAATGTGGTGTAAAGTCTTAGCATAAACACACAATGCACAGTCGGCATGAATTGGTTGTAGATTATGGTTGTGAAGTCGATGAGGGCCTACTTCCAAGGATCCCAGTGTGATGTAAGTGCTTTAAGCCATAACACACGATGCACAGTCGGCATGGAAAGGGTTATGTGATTATTGGGGTTGTGACATTATGAGGCACAAACAAGGCAGAGTGTTGTTGAGGAACCACCACACTGTCGTCAAGATTCAGCCGCTATTGTGAGGGAAGTGACCAGCCCCGAGGCCAGACCGTAATGTTCCCATGAATACGTTACAAGACCACGGCAGGGGGCTTGCGCTTGCTGTGGTGCAGCCAGTGGGTCTCATTTGCATGAACAAAAGCTCACCGTGGTGGTTGTCCATCGTGATGATGGATTGAAGGTGGGAGGTGAGAGATGGGCTATGAGCCAGGCGGCTGTGAGGATAATCTGGGTCGGCCTTCAGCTTTAACCACATGCACAGGCTGAAAGTGAAGGGATGGGAAAACTATCCCATGCAAGTGGAAACCAAAAGAGAACAGGGGCAGCTGGACTTACCTCAGACAAAATTGACATCATGTGAAAAACTGCAGCAAGAGATAAAGAAGGTCACCACATTATGTTAAAAGAGTCGGTCCATCAAGAATATACAACAGTTATAAATAGATATGCAACCATCACTGGAGCACCTAAATATATAATATGCAAGTATTACCAGAACTGAAAGGAGAAGTAGACAGCAATACAATAATAGGAGGCGACTTCAGTACCCCACTTTCAACAATGAATACATCATCTAGACGGAAAGTCAGTAAGGAAACTGTGGGCTTGAATAACAATATAAACCCAATGGACTTAACAGACTGCAGAACATTCTGTCCACCAGCAGCAGAATACACATTCTTCTCACGTGTACACAGCATTCTCCAGGATAAATCATATTAGGCCACAACTCAAATCTTAGCAAATGTAAGATTGAAATCATATCGAGTATTTTTTCTGATCATAATGATACAAAACTAGAAATCAGTAACAGGAGGAAAATTGGAAAATTCACAAATATGTGGAAATTTAACAATGCATTCCTAAACAACCATTGGGTCAAAGAAATCAAAAGGGAAATAAAAAAAATATCTTGAGAGCAACAAAAATGGAAATAAATACTAGAACTTACGGGATTCAGCAAAACCAGTTCTAAGAGTGAATTTCATAAAGAAAATGCCTGTATTGGTCAGGCGCAGTAGCTCACACCTGTAATCCCAGCACTTTGGGAGGCTGAGGCAGGTGGATCACCTGAGGTTAGGAGTTCAAGACCAGTCTGGCCAACATGGTGAAACCCCGTCTCTTCTAAAAATATAAAAAATTGCCAGGTGTGGTGGCGGGCATCTGTAATCCCAGCTACTTGGGAGGCTAAGGTAGGAGAATCACTTGAATCCGGGAGGTGGAGGTTGCAGTGAGCTGAGATTGTACCATTGCAATCCAGTCTGGGCAACAAGAGCAAAACTCTGTCTCAAAAAAGGGAAAAAAAAAAAAAAAAAAAAAAAAACACCTATATTAAGGAAAAAGAAAGATCTCAAACAATCTAACTTTACACCTCATTTTTATTAACAGAATGAAAGAAATCACATGATCATCTCAATAGATACAGAAAAGGCACTGGACAAAATTCAACAACCTGTCACGATCAAAGCTCTTAGCCAATTAGTATACGAAGAATATATCTCAACACAATAAAAGCCAAACACGACAAGCCCACAGTTAACATCATACTCAACGGTAAAATGCTGAAAGCTTTTCCTCCAAGATTAGAAACAGGATAAAGGTGCCCCACTTGTACTACTTACATTCAGCATAAGGCTGGAAGTCCTAACAAGAGGAACCAGACGAGAAAAAGAAACAAAGGCATCCACATTGGAAAGGAAGAAGTCAAATAATCTGTTTGCAGATGATACAATTTTACATATAGAAAACCCGAGACTGTACCAAAAAACTGTTAGGATAAAAGAATTCAGTAAAGTTTCAGGTTACAAAACCAACATACAGAAATCACTTGTGTTTCCACATAATCTCAACAAGCTATCTGGAAAAGAAGTTAAGAGAAAATCCCATTTACTAAAGCACCAAAAAGAGTAAAATACTTAGGAATAAATTTAACCAAGCAAGTGAGAGCTGTCTACACTGAAAACTATAAAACACTGATGAAAGAACTTGAAAAAGATACAATAGATGGAAAGATACCGTGTTCATGGATTGGAAGAGTTATTATTCCTCCAGTATTGTACTGGAGCAACCGCACCAATGAGAGTTCTTTTCTGAGGTGGGGAGTCCTGCAGAGGAGCAGGTTTGGTTGTTGGTAACAAGTTAAAGAATCCACAAAGACATGCCTGTGGGACCCCCAGGCCTGGGCTGCAGACGGAGATGGAAGCTGGAGTTTTCGACTGGGGATATGTGAACTCAGTAGTCGGTGGAGCTCTGTGTGGATGAGACCCCCGGGAGCTGGCCTGGAGAAGGTGGGCAGCTCGGGTGCCTGTGGGGTCTTCCGTCAACTGCTTGTCACTTTGTGAGAATGTGGGGCTGTTGTGGTCAGAGTTTTCACAAGAAGGTAGAAACGTCAAACCATGTAAAACAAAGACAAGAATCCTCCTCTCATCGGTTCTTTTTATGCCCCTGTTCTGCCCGCAGGCAAGGTTTTGGGTATCCTATAAGGGCAGTTCTGTTTTCCTTGGCATCTCTCTGGCCTCAAGTTCGTGCCCTCGTGGCCCTGATGCTGGAATGGGTTTCCACCTCTGTGTGGCCCTGCCTGTTGGTGCCTCATCTGACCACGTGGCACTTGATCCTGCCTTTGCCCCGGATGTGGTTGTTTGAATTCTTTTTGCCTTGTGTTCTGTGGCTATGGACTCCTGGCCCTCTGCCTGTTCCCAGTCCTGGGTCTGCTAACTAGCCGGGGGTGGAGTTCTTGGGGGTAGTTTGGAGTGGGAGATAAAGGGAAGCCACAGAGGGGCATGCAGAAGAGCTGCAGACTCCGGAGTGGAGGCAGTGGCCCGGGAAGGCACAACCTGGATGCCTGGGCTAGATTAGCTTCCAGTGAACACCACAGCCGAGGCCAGGGAGACGAGATCTAGAATGTGCTCTCTGACTGCACTTAGCAGGTGGCCACCGGCACTGTGAGATGGAAGCCAGGTCCTGTGGGCGGGCTGGAGTGGTGGGTGAGAAAGCAGAGATGGGTACATGTATGTGAAATAGGGAGAGAAGCGTGATGCGGAATTGTGGCTTGAGGGGCTCAGGGCAAAGACATGGTCACCGCTGAACACGAGGGGCCTGAGCACACCTGTCTCCCGAGGGAGAAGGTGGAGGAAGGAGTGGGGCATAGGAGCCAGACCCTGAGCAGGTGGAAGAGAGTGTGACCTGGAGGATGGGTGGATGCCTAAGCCGTGCGAGGTGGGGGAGCCACCCTTCCTGCAAGGCAGGGGTGGAGGTGAGGATTGGTGCAGGTACAGAAAGCTTTAAGGTAGGAGGGAAGGAAGGTGGCAAATTAATGCCTAATGGACTCTAAAAAGGGAGAAGGCTGTGTCTTGCGAATGGCCAGAAGGAGAATGGAGGCAGCGGGAGGGGCACGGAATGGGAGGGTTGCCGAGCAGGGCTGAGGGCCCTGCTGGACTGCGCGCCGAAGATTTGCAGCGGAACCAGCCTGTAGTTCCAGGTACTCTCGGGCACTCAGAAGCTGGGGATGAGAGAGGAGAAGGCAGATGGGCGGTTGGTCCACGAGGTGAGGGCAGGGAGAGACAGGCAGGGACAGGGGCTCATGGCGCAGCAGGCGAAGCCATTGCTGGTGTGGACGTGAAGCCAGAGCCAGTTGAGTGGCGTCAGGCCCAGGGTCCAGCTGTTGGTACAGATTAGAGGAAGGTGAAGTGGGAGAGCGGGAGGCTGGGAGGCCAAGAGGCTGCAGAGGCAAGGTCGAGACATCCACCTGGGGACGCTTCTGGGCGATAATGAGGTGTGAAGGACTGCCCTGGGAGGGGCTGAGAAGGCGCAGGGGAGATGAAGATCTTCCAGGCTGAGAAGTGGGAAAACGCCATGCAGCAAGGAGAGTTAGGAGGAGCCCGCCGTGGGCAGCGGTGGTCTCCTGATGGTGGCTGCTGTGGAGGAGGAGCAGAAACAGTTAGTCCTGCCTTATGCGTTTGTCAATTAACTCTCCCTTGGGGGTAGATTAAAAACATTCAAGAGTGATTTACAGTCAGTAGTTGTGATACCATCAGTGAAAACTGATGTCCACTTTTGAGAAGGATGTAAACTGTTGAGCCGTTTAGAGCAGTGGAGCGATGAGTAACCTCATGGCAGTGGCAACGAGCAGGTGGAAGTTAGATGCTTGTGCACAAATCTGTACTGGGAATACCTCCATGCTCCCAGAATGTAGCTATAAATATTAGTGTATTATTCTCAAAGAAATAAAGCTGTGTGCAGTAGATAGACCTGTGTATACTTCTGTGAGAAGCCAGAAACGATAGTGGAAGAAATCTGTTTTTTATTTATTTACTTATTTTTTTTTTTAGACTTGCTCTGTTGCCCAGGCTGGAGTGCAATGGCACAATCTTGGCTCACTGCAACCTCAACCTCCCAGGTTCAAGTAATTCTCCTCCCTCAGCCTCCAGAGTACCTGGGATTACAGGTGCCTGCTACCATGCCTGGCTAATTTTTGTACTTTTAGTAGAGAGGAGTTTTCACCATGTTGGCCAGGCTGCTCTTGAACTCCTGACTTCAGGTAATCTGCCCGCCTTGGCCTCCCAAAGTGCTGGGATTACCGGCATGAGCCACTACACCCAGCCTTGGAATAAATCTTAAGTATCACATGTAGAATGGTAGTAGTGAAAGTAGCAGAGAAAATTCTTGTATGGTAGAAGTAAGGAAGGGAATAGAATATTTAAAGAGTAAAAAAGACATTAGATCAATAAGCTAATTTCTTTTTTTTCCTGGACTTAAATTAGTTTTTTATGGTTGGGTTTAGGAAAAGTGCAGAGCTTAGAAATAAAAGAAATGCTTAGAAAGTACAAATGCTAAGCTTGAAGGAGTGAAGCAATATGCACATTAACAGAGTTAAAAAAATCAATGTGCGTGTTACTTTTGAATGGGAACTACAGCTACTGTTTCTCATGCATTTGAGAAATTATTTATATTTCTCTGTATTTATCATCCTTTAGATAATGCCAATATGATTCAGCTGAGATTTCCGTCACACCTTTTCCTTGTGTGGGTTAGAAACTAAGCCAGTTCTTTTTTTAGGAGACTGTTGCCTGGGCTCAGTGCAGTGGCGCAGTCACAGCTCACTGCAGTCTTGACCTCCTGGGCTAAGAGGATCCTCCCACCTTAGCCTCCTGAGTAGTTGGGACTACAGGTATAAACCACCACTCATGACTATTTTTTTTTTTTGTAGTGATGAGGTCTTGCCATGTTGCCCAGGCTAATTATTTGTAGTGTATTAAAATTCCTTGATTTATTGGATAGTTTAAACTTTTGGCATAATGCATCCAAATAGCCCAGAGAAATACTTAAGTGAAATTCTGTAAGTCTCTATGCGAGACGATTGCTCAGTTGGAAAAGGTGCTCGTAGAGGCTGTTGGCTGAACACCAGGGATGCAGCCGTGAGCAGAACAGGCTCGGTCCTCAGCCCCAGTGCAGCCCAGCAGAGAGGAAACGTGTCATGTGAGCAGTTACAGCGAGGGCGGCATGTTCGTGAGAGGGAGCACGCTGCCGGGGGAGTGCAGACTGAGAGACCTCCCAGAAGAGATACGTGCTGTAAGAACTGGAGGACCTGGAGGAGTCGCGGCAGGAGGGTACCTTCTCACATCAGCACCCTGTGGGCCTCTTGTGCCTCACCTAGGCCAGGCCCTGGCCAGGGAAAGTGGGAGTGGATGGGGACCAGCACGACCCACTCTAAGAAAGGAATGATGTTTAGCATGGAGTGGGGGCCATGGAGGATGAAAGAGGGCAAGTTGCCTGAGGTCAACAGTTCTGAAAATTCTTTCCATGCCACCTGCTGGAAGGAAAAGGTGACGAGCTATTCTTGTGAATTTCTCTGAGACTGAAGTGGAATGATCTCCACTCTCCGTTTTCAATTTCCCATTGTTCGTTGAGTGTATACTCTGCACCGCACACTATTCTAGGAGCTGGGAGGTGATAAAACATCTGCAAGAACATGCTCCTTGACACTCAGGATCGCACAGCCTTGCTGGGAGACGGATCCTCTAAGGGAAACAGTTACACTGCAATCGGGGGCAGTGCTGGGGCCTGGCCGGTGAGAGAGAGGAGGATCTTGAGCTCCGTGAGAGTTCTCAGAGCAGAAGGGAGTTGAAGGAGGGTCTGTCCTGGGTTCTGAAGAAATGGGTAGTGGAAGTAAGGGAGGTGTTCTGGAGTGGGGGGACTGTGTGGACAGTGGCCTGCCATAGGAGCGAGGAGGCGTGAGGGCCCTGAGGGAAGCAGGGCCTGGCCATAGTGAAACTTTTTAGAAAATGCTGGGAGACAGGTGTGGATACCCAGGGTTGCAGCACGTACAGATGGCCCTAGTGGCTACATGCAGAGTTTTATGATGTTTTAAGAGCTAATGATGAATGCCAGGGCGGGACATACATGTACACAGCACATGCATGTGTATTCCCATGGCCCACCCCTGTGAGCTGGCCCCTGGCCCCTCTGAGGCAGGAGCTTCCCGCCTCGGTTTCTGTGCAGGGCTCAGCGTCAGTCATGCTGCCCTGTATCATGGGCACAGCTGTCCCTTATCCACCAGCGGGTGTTTTGAACATCAGCATCCGTGATTTAGGTGACAGTCATTCTGGAGAGACCATGGTGACCCATGAACTTGAGTTTGCTCATCTTGACTAGACTGATTAGGAAAGAGAGGGGCCCCCACCCCAGAGGCAGTGAAAGGTCTGAGGGAGGCGAAGCGGACCATTGTCATGAAGCACCCTGGCCACCACTGTTAGTGGCAGCTGCTTGCCCCAGTGGATGTCACTTCTGGCTCAGCACAGCGTGTCCTGTGCATCTTCCTGGCCCAGGCAGTAGCCCAATCCCAGCGTAGGTGCAAGGTGCAGGGCACACACTGGACACGCTGGGTGTGGCCTGACCTCGCCCATCTCAAAGTAGAAGTGAAGTCTTGGGCTGCACCACACCACATACTGAACCTTTCTTTATTTGTTGATTGGTTCAACAAATATTTATTGAGCGCTTAAGGGGTTTCTATCTAAGCCCTAAGGGGATGGGGTGAGTATGGTCCTCGCAGGGCAGACATTGTCTAGTGGAGAGACGACAGATGCACGCTCAGGAGCAGATCCCTGATAAATGCCCCGCGAAGGGTGGCACAGAGGAATGAAGCAGGGCCGGGCTTGGGGTGAGTGACTGGGCTGGTCAGGGCAGGCTTCTCTGAGGAGGTGACATTTGAGAACACATCTGAATGGCACAGAGAAGTAAAACGCATTGTGATCTGGATGGAGATTGTCCCGATCAGAGGGACCCCCAGGCGCACAGGCTCCACGGTGGGAAGCCACCGGTGGCAGGGCAGTGCCTGGTGAGGGAGGGTGGGAGCTGCTAAGTCTAGGAATGAAGACTGGCTTGTAGACCTCGCTGAGAGGCTTGGGCAGTGAGTGTGGTGGGAATCCATTGCGGGTTCTGAGCAGGAAGTGTCATCACCTGACTACGGGGTGGGATGGGAGACTTGTTTAGAGGCTCCTGCAGGTGATCCCGGGGAGACCACAGTGGCTGGGGCCAAGGCAGGCAGGTTCTGGCTGTGTTACTTTATGTGATGGGGCTTGCTGATCAACCTCATGTAGGAAGAGTGAGTGAGAGGTGGGGTGGGGTGGGGGTGGGGAGTGTGTGGTGGGGAGGCGATGCGGGAGGGGGGAGGAGGGAGAAAGGAGGTAGACTCCCAGCCTTCTGATCAGAGCAGCTGGGTGACTGTCGGTACCATTCCTAAGAAGGGGAAGTGGGAGGAGGAACAGGTTTTGGGGGAGTTAAGAATGAATTTTTGGATGCGTCCAGTTGGCGAGGCATATTGGACGTCAGAGTGGGGATGTGCCAGGCTGGATACGTGAGTGTGAAGTCAGGGAAGAGGTCAGGCTGGAGAAATGGACACACGATCTGAGTGTTGTGGATGGTATTGGAGGTTGAGGTGCTGGGTGGGATGGAGTTAGTGTTGAAGGAGAGACCTGAAGACTGAGTTCTGGGTTCAGCTTCCTGATAAATAGCCCATCAACCTTGGACTGTGGTTATTTGTGGACTTATCATCTCTTCTCCACTATATTTTAAGCTCCTTAAAGTTTGGGACTCTTTCTGATAAATTTTTTCTTTTTTTTTTTAGTCCCTTAATAGTGGGGAAACTAGCTGAACTAACAGCGGAGACCCATGGACTCGGAGTCCAGGGTTCAGGGTGCCCAATGAGACCCTGCTTCCAGAGATTTTGAAGCCTTAGCTGAAAATCAGGTCTATCTTTTAATCACTACATGGTCTTGAAAAGGAAGCTCATTAAACATAAATATTTTAAAATTCCTGTGAGATAGACTACCTTTATTTTGGGAAAACAGCCAGATTGGCTGTTTATTGGTAAAGGATTTAATTTAGAGATATTTACATTTTCTACTATATCCCCAATCTTTAAGATTCATTAAAATCATTTAATAGACATTTTGTAATGTTTTCCAATTTACAAAACAATTTTGCAAATGGCTGTTTCATTTAGTCCTTAGCTTTTCTGATACAAGTAATAATTGAAATACCTAGTGTTTAGCATTTTATGATGCAAAACACTTTGATTTATGTGCATGATCTCATTTGATATCCACATTCTTGCTATTCATTTCTGTGAGACTCACACTTCAGTAAAAGCTGCTGTTCTCTGTATGTGACGTCCCGGCTCGCATTTGTATGTCTGTGTAGGTGTAATCTGAACATCACATACAGGCTCACATTTTCACATGGATGGATGTGTCATTTTCTATCTGGAACTTCCTTCCTGTCTTATCCCACCGAGGAATTTCTACTTACCCTTCACCCTGTGAGTAGACTTTGTACCTCTCTTAGAAGAAAATGAGGCCGAGATGAGTTTAGGGAAGAGTCCGAGGGGAACATGCCTGAACCGTTTGTTCCTCCAGTGTGTGGGCGGCCAGGTGTCCTGTTGGCCCTGTAGGGTTTAAACCACAGTTTGGTGGCCATGGCTCTGTCTCACTCAGCGGGCACCTCCCAAGTCTTGCATTGAGCCACCCAGAGTCCTCTTCTTTGGTATCTATAGTTCCATCCCTGAATGAAAAGAACACAACTTCCTAGAAGCAAACAAATGAACGTAAAAACAACCAGCTTCATTCCTGCGAGGCCCCTGCTGCGGGAAGGAAAACCTGAAATGCCTTTGGTTGATGCGGAGACATTCCAGTTGAGTTTTTTTAGGTGCATTTTTTACCGTTGCCCAGTTGCTGACAGCTCATTTTCTCCTCTAGCCGCCTCCACCCCAAGCCATCAGGCCCACTCCTTGCCTTCCTCTGCCTGTTCCCGGCTCCATCGTTCTGCTCAGCACCCAGAATCCCTGGACCCATGCTGGACACTGCACACATCTTCTCCCTCATCTGCCAGTCGCCAAGCCTTGGAGATTCTGAGCTGATTGATTTCTGCATCTTCCCCATCCCCAGCCAAGAACACAAGCACAATTTTATGTCCCTTGGCTCCCCTCAACAGCCCCTATCTCATGGCTATGATCGAGAATTTGAAGTTTGGGTTATGATGAATGTGTTTTCTTTGATCTTAGCTTTTTTAAAAAAAGACAAAGCAAATTGGTCCTTGTATTTGGTCACCTTTACTTCACACCATTCTCATAGCAACTCCTGGATTTGCTGTCCCTCTTGTTTAACCACGTCCTCTGAAAATGTTCTTGGCATGGGTCTCTGTGTGGCAAATCTCCCGAGGCCTTGGAAGCCCGAGGACATTTTTATCTCGTCCCTTGTGCTTACCTGAGGGTCTGGCTGGCTTTAGCGTTCCTTCTAGATTTTGAAAATATCAGCGTCTTTCCTGTCTGTGTTGCTGCCAAAAGGCCTCAGTCAGTCCTGTCCTGCCGGGCGGTGCGGCCAGGTCTCTCTCCCCAGCGCCTTGAGGATGCCGTCTGTGACCTTGGGTGTCACACCCAGGTGTCTGCTGGCGAGTTTTCCTGTAGTTTCTGTTCTTTGACATCCGTGGACTCTTTTACCTGTGGCTTGTCCTCTTTCCTCAATTCTGGGAAATTAGTTTTCATGATTTCTATACATATTTTCTCCTTCCACTCTTACTGTAACTTCCTTTTGGGATTCTGGTCGCTGGTGTTGGCACGTCTGCTCACCCTCATTTCTTAGCTCTTCTTTTGCGGATCCTGTTTCTTTCTTCCTCCCTCCTTTCCTCTAAGGGCGTTCCTCAGTTTTACCTCGAAACGGCAGCTTGCACCTCCTCCATGTCCATTCTGCGGTTCACCCCTATTGTGATCTTTCTTTCCACGACTTAGTTTCACATCAGTATTTCTACTTGCTTCTGTGTTATGGTTTCATATTCTTGTTTCATGCTGGGAATATCTGCCATCTCTTTGATGTCATTTTGCATATTTGTGTGTGAATTCTTGGTTCGTCTGTTCCCACCCTGCAGAGCCTTGCTGTTTGGCCCCCGGAGCAGTCGCTTTGGGGACACCCTCTCCTTAGGACCACCGTCAGTCCCCCACTTCCCTGGTGAGGCTTCTGCATGTTCCTGATTTACTCCTGGGGATTCTGGCACTGGCTGTTCAAGTCCACCAGAGGGGACTGACTGTCCCCAGGTCCCGGCAGGAGGAGAACAGAATTCCAAGCATTGGGTTTATCATGGAAACCTCTGCTCCAGGCGGGCCCCCAGGTGCAGCTCCGCCATGCCTCTCCCAGGTTCCCGTCTTGATGCCTCTAGGGTCAGTCTCAGGCAGTGGCTCTCGGGATGGGGTCCAGGAGCATCAGCAGCGTGTCAGCCAGGAGCTTGTTAGAGATGCCACACACAGGCCTTATCCAGGCCTCCTGAGCTGGGAGCTCTGCGGTGGGGCCCAGCACTCTGAAGCTGGCCTTCTGGACAGCTCTGACGCCCAGCTCTGCTGAGGGATAGGTTTTGTAGATTCCTCCTTTCCATGCCCCCTGCATTTCTTCTCTTGTTCTGCTCCTGCATATCCTGCCCTAATTCATTCCTTCATCTCAGGCTCTTGCAGAAGCTCTGAGCCTTCTCCCACAGGGGCAATTCTTCCTCAGTCATGTCCTGGCCACAGCTGCCTGCTCACTAGTGCTAAAACATAGCTCTTATCCCCTCTTCCTTGGAAGTCTTCATTCCAATGCAATGAATGATAAATGCTCCTCCCCGGAATTCAAGGCCCTTTGGAAACTGCCCCGTCCTGCGCATTCACGGCTGTGTCTGCACCTCACCCTCAGTGACTGTCAGCTCCCCTCCCCGCCCTGGGTTCTGACTTTGTGCACAGCACCCTCCTGCCGAGATGGCTTCATCCCGTCTGTACGTGATGAAATCCCACTCACCCTCCCGACCCCATTGCAAATTCCTCCAGCTCTGTGAAGCCTGCAGTTGGGCTCAGCCTTTCTCCTCTTGGACCCCACCCGTTTGCACTTCTCTTGTCATATTTAGCTTTGTAGGCTTTTGTGTGCTTCTGTTTTATGGTTTCATATGACTTTGGGGAGGCAGAGACTTTCTTATGCTTATTTTTATCCAATGCATTGCCTACCTCATTGTCTTATGCATATGGAGGCTCAGCATTGAATTAATTGAATCATTTCTAAATAAACTAGCGAAGGAGTACCTGCCGAAAAGGATTACTGAGTAAAAAGTAGACTAATATTAGTCTTTTGGTGCTTATAAAAATGCATATTATTTGTTAATAAATCCTGGTTTGTTTTCCAAGTATTGTTCTAACAATATGGGCCAATTTGTATTAATTTTAGCTGTTATTAGTTAAAATTAATTGAACACTAACCAAGAGTGTAACATGTTCTCAAGAGCCTCTGAGCACTTGTATATAATTAAAAATATACTTTAATTAAAAAATCTAAAAGTGGAAAGCAAGTTGAATCCTGGAAGAGCAGCTCCCGTCGGGTTTAATTGGCCTGTTTGGATACCACTTGCTTATGATGAGCACTGTTTCTCCAGCGGTCTGTGCACTAGTCATAGTGTAGGCACAAACACTTGCTACTGGTCCTCAAGTCTCTATCCCATTTCTTCTCTCTGTTTTTACAGATTATTTACAATGAATGGGCATCTTTTGTGCGACTCAAAGGATTTGCAAGACAATCACTTTTATGTTGCTGCGGGACTGGAGACCTTCAAATATTTTCCTTACTGGAAGTCTCCAAGGGTGCCCAGTGAGGTCCAACAGTGAGCATGCTTTGTACCTTTCTTTCCTGAGTTTTGGGAAAAAATTAGCCTTTTCCCAAGTACCTCTCCCAAGTAGGTCCAGTTCAGCTATTGGTTATTTTTCAGTAGTGAAATGTAATATTCTTATATATGATACAATTTTAGATTTTAAAAAATGAGGCGCGGGGGAACTGCTCTTGTATGATGTATTCACAAGGACAGCAAGATCTACACGGAGTCCACTGCTTTTCTCTGGGAGACCAGGAGTCTTAGAGATCAAGAGTTGAAATGTGCGATACAGTTTCAGAGCTGATGCCAGGCACAGTTACGCCTGCCTGTGATGCACCCAGCATGATGCTTTGTTTTCTTAATTTGGCTTGCTTCCCCCATGTCTGAAGTACAGAATTGGTGCTGGATGTCAGCCTCTCCTGGTGAAAAAAGCCATGATTTTTGTAGTAATCCTAGGCATGGCTAAGCGGGTGACCCACTGTGTGTGTGTTTGTGGACACGAGGCGGTGACCGGGAGGGAGCGGAAGGGTGCTGAGGCAGGTGGTTCCGAAGCCCGTCTGTGGGATTCTTCATCCTTAATTGTTTAGCCCTGACGGGTGTGTTTGAAATGCATTTTGTGTAGGACACGGCTTGAGGGCCTACTAGGAGCCTTCCCGGAGCTAGCTCTTCATCAAGTTTTCAATGATCATGATCTCGAGCAAAGAAAAAAAGCTGCCATTTTTCATCTCATTGTGGAGCAGGACAGATGGTTTGAACACCATGAAGGTGGCCCGCCTTCCTCTACCCTTTAGGTTTTGTGGTATGAGCGCCTTCTGCGTTTGGAGAGCTTGAACCTCCACTGAGGGTGCAGCATCCGGGATGGCCTCCTCCTATTCTGGTTCACGTGCTGCTAGGGTTTGTACCTCAAGGCAGAGAAAGGCTCCTTTTGTCCTGTCTACCAAGGATGACCCCACAGCAGTTTGATATCCAGGCAGATGGTTAGGTTAGAGTCCCACCTGCATGCCTGGCACACGTAGATGTTTCTTGATTTTATTGACTTAATTCGTGCTAATAGTCCTGATAGCACAGTGAGGAGGAACACCATGGGGCTGTGGAGTTGAGTCATTCTTTCTACCTGCCCCCCACGTGTTTCCCATCTCTTAAAGTGTTTTGCTTTTTTGCCACTGTCTGTTCATTGGGAATCCCTGACTGAGTCTGACTGGCGTAAATATCTTTCCCCCTCGCCAAAGTTGTTGAGCTTAGGGTCAACAGGAGGCCACATGCAATCGCTCAGAGACTGAAGTTCGTGTGGCTTACACAGAATAGACCAAGGAGGTGCTCTGAATTTGCAGAGAATCCTGGGGTATGAGCATTTCCAAATTTAAGTAGCAGCTATTGGAGAAAGCCTCACTAAAGAGGAATTAGAAATGGGATGCCTGCACTTGCAAAGGCAGCAGGTGGACAGGGACTCTTTGCTGTGGTAGAAGGAGGATGGGCCATCTGACCTCCAGGAAGGAAATTGAACAGATTCCTGGGGCGTTTTCTGCTCCTGAGGCTGGGAAATCATTGTTACCATGAGCCGTGTCCTCTGTGGACAGCTTGCTCCTCCTCGTGGTCACTTCCCTCCTAAAGACAAGGCTGCAGCCTGCATTTTACAGAGATAACTTAGGGCCGGGCTTTGCATTTCAAGTTGAACATCTTTTGTCTTGCAGAAGATATGCGAATGTTGAAAAAAAGTCGCAGAGAAAGAAAAAAGTAAGTAACTTTTTAAAACAAGTAAGTAATTTGTTTTTGATTATGGCGTCTTCTGGCATGAAGAAGGGCACAGTGCAGAGTGAGGGCCTGAACTGTAAACAGAGCTTTCTGGGCCAGCATCAGTGCCAGGCTTATAAAGAAAAATCAGGTGCACTTCTGAGAATGGTGTGAATAGGAGAGGAAGTTTATGTTTGGAACACAGAGTCCAGCACTGAGAGGCACACACAGGTATTTTATAATGCAACCCAGTAGGTGTGAAGACAAAAATATATTTGAACTTTTATGGGACAGGGAGGAGAGTAACGGATTCAAGCTTGGCATGAGTGGCAGTGGGCTCTGGTGTGGGAGTGGGAGGAGGACATTCTAGGCAGATGTGACAGTAAGGCAGCAGTGGGAGAAGCAGCTCACTGCATGCACATGTGTGTGTGAATACATATGTGTGTGTATGTACGGGTGCATGTGTGTGTATAAATACATGTGTGTGGAGGCATGTGTGTGTGGATGCATGTGTGTATGGATGCATATGTGTGTGTGAGTGCATATGAATACATATGTGTGAGTGGATGCATATGTATGTGTACATGGATGCATGTGTATGTGTAGATGCATGTGTGTGCATATGAATACATGTGTATAGGTGCACAGGCATGTATAGATGCATATGTGTATATGCATGTGTTATGGGTGCATGTGTGTGTATGGATGCACATATGTATGTGTTTAAATACATAAGTGTTTATGGAGGCATGCATGTGTATGTATGAGTGCATGTGTGTGTATGGAGGCATATGTGCATGTGTGCCCTGGAGTACATGTGTGTATGAATGCACATGCATGTATGTGTAGGGATGTATATGTGTGTGCATATGACTACATGTGTGCATACATATGGATGCGTATGTGTGCATGCCTGTGTTAATGGATGCATATGTGTTGGTATATAAATACATATGTATGTTTGGAGGTGTGTGTATGGATGCATATGTGTGCATGTGTGCATGTGTGCATGAGTACATATGTGTATGCATGGATGCATGTGTGTATGGATGCATATGTGTGTATGGATGCATATGCATATGTAAAGAGGCTTATGTTTGTATGGATGTATACATGGGTATTTGTATGGATACATCTGTGTGTATGGATGCACGTGTGTGTATAGATGCATTTATGTGTGTGAATGCCTGTGTACCTATGTGTATGGATGCATGTGTGTGTGTGTGTGTGTGTGTATGTGTGTGTGCTGATCACACAGTTTGAAATTTCAGCATAAAGCATGAGGAAGGGTGACAAGGAGGTATCAGGATCCAGGACTAGGAAGGTTTGCAGAAGCTGGGTCCTAGAGGGGCTTACCAGTCCTTGTAACTGTTTACGTGATCCTCCTCTATCCCTGATCATCCTATGAAAACTGCCTTTTGGTGGTTTTTTTTTTTTTTTTTTTAATACTTTAAGTTCTAGGGTACATGTGCATAACGTGCAGGTTTGTTACATATGTATACTTATGCCATGTTGGTGTGCTGCACCCATCAACTCGTCAGCACCCATCAATTCATCATTTATATCATGTATAACTCCCAAATGCAATCCCTCCCTCCTCCCCCCTCCCCATGATAGGCCCCAGTGTGTGATGTTCCCCTTCCCGAGTCCAAGTGATCTCATTGTTCAGTTCCCACCTATGAGTGAGAACATGCAGTGTTTGGTTTTCTGTTCTTGTGATAGTTTGCTAAGAATGATGGTTTCCAGCTGCATCCATGTCCCTACAAAGGACGCAAACTCATCCTTTTTTATGGCTGCATAGTATTCCATGGTGTATATGTGCCACATTTTCTTAATCCAGTCTGTCACAGATGGACATTTGGGTTGATTCCAAGTCTTTGCTATTGTGAATAGTGCCGCAATAAACATACGTGTGCATGTGTCTTTGTAGTAGAATAATTTATAATCCTTTGGGTATATACCCAGTAGTGGGATGGCTGGGTCATATGGTACATCTAGTTCTAGATCCTTGAGGAATTGCCATACTGTTTTCCATAATGGTTGAACTAGTTTACAATCCCACCAACAGTGTAAAAGTGTTCCTATTTCTCCACATCCTCTCCAACACCTGTTGTTTCCTGACTTCTTAATGATTGCCATTCTAACTGGTGTGAGATGGTATCTCATTGTGGTTTTGATTTGCATTTCTCTGATGGCGAGTGATGATGAGCATTTTTTCATGTGTCTGTTGGCTGTATGAATGTCTTCTTTTGAGAAATGTCTGTTCATATCCTTTGCCCACTTTTTGATGGGGTTGTTTGTTTTTTTCTTGTATATTTGTTTGAGTTCTTTGTAGATTCTGGATATTAGCCCTTTGTCAGATGAGTAGGTTGCAAAAATTTTCTCCCATTCTGTAGGTTGCCTGTTCACTCTGATAGTAGTTTCTTTTGCTTTGCAAAAGTTCTTTAGTTTAATTAGATCCCATTTGTCAATTTTGGCTTTTGCTGCCATTGCTTTTGGTGTTTTAGACATGAAGTCCTTGCCCATGCCTATGTCCTGAATGGTACTACCTAGATTTTCTTCTAGGGTTTTTATGGTATTAGGTCTAACATTTAAGTCTCTAATCCATCTTGAATTAATCTTTGTATGGTTCTATTGACATTAATATTTATTTGACAAAGCTGTTGAACGCGTACTCTTTCCAGTGCCTGTCTGCCTGGCTCATTGGCTGAAGTCCCCTCTCTACTGTGACACGCTGGCTTTGAGGGTCTGTATTGTCCCGATCTGTTCTTTCCCAGTAACTAACAGGTAGCCCTGGGCTTTGCTTTTGTGCTGTTGCAGCTCAGATTTCATGATTGCCATTTTGATCACTCTTCTGCAAATAGGTTTGACTTTCTCACCTGTGAGCCACCCTGTGCACCTGGCAAGTGTCCATCCCTGGGTGAGCCCAGCCTGCACTTCCTCTGCACTTGCACTAATGCAGTGTGGTGTTGCTGGAAGTAACGACATTGCTGACCCAAGTGTTCACGCCGAGTTCACGACCACGGTCCTTATCCAACTTCATTCACTGATTAAACCTGATGTTTTAAAAAATATTTTTCTGAATACGTTTTGCCAAATTTTATTGGAGATTTCTGCATGTCTGCTCATGAGTGAGCTTAGCCTGTCTGACTTCTTTCTCATGTTGTCCTTCTCTGGCTTTTATTGCCAAGGCTTTTCTTCTGAATCGACTCTTGTTATTTTTTGTAGCTTCTTGAGTTGAATGATAGCCTCATTTATTTTGGATTTTCTTTCTCTAAGAAACACATTTTAATATTAGCTGTTTGTTGGATGGATGAATGAAGGATGATCATTGAAATTACAAAAATGATATGCCTTACTGTATTCGTTGTCCCTTATATAAAGGTCTACACCTGTAAAGATGTGTTATCTTAAAACTCAGTATTAAATTTGTTGGCCTCATTTTGAAGCGTGGGTGTGTTTCTAAGAATGAAAAGAATTCCACACACAGGACTTCTCTGAGGCTGGAGTTTATGATGATTCACAGCTACTTAGCCATTTATGATAAATGTGTTTGTTTCTTTACTTGCTTGCCCCAGGTTTTCCATTTCTAACTTGTTAAACCTCTTTTATCTATTTTCTGTGTGAATTGCCACAACATCTTTTTGGAAAAGAAGCTACAAAATTTAAAAAAATACAGGAGTGCTCTTTCATTAAGATATTGCCTTGTGGAACAGTGGGGCTGTTGGGACCCTTGGTGGTGTGCACCTTCTAATGACATCAGCCGATCCAAGTATCAGCTTTCTTTAAAATTGGATGCTGGATTTTCTTTTAAATTTGCAAGCTTAAAAACAAGTATCTAGAATACAAAGCAGAAAGTTTTTCATGACTCTTCAATGAACGTATCGCAAACATGACCTGGAACTTGTGACCCACAGGATATCAGGCCTGAAAGGGGTACTTGTTGATTCATCTGGTCATCCATGAGGCCGTGGTGAGGTGTTGGCAGCCTGCTAAGCACACTCCGCTAGCACTAGAGACACAAAGATGAGTGGAGTGTAAGTTTCCACGACTGGAGAAGGCAGAGTGTCAATAAGCATGAGAGTAACCCTAGCAGACCTCATCCAGCCCTCCTGCTCGGTAAATTAAATCCTGGTAATTAAATCACCCCAGATTCCACCAGCACCAACCTCCCCACCTCCACAGTTGCAACAGATCATTGATGCTTCTCCTATAAGCTGTTTACTTCCACATCTGCCTATGTCTCCCCATCAACACTGCCCAATGGAGTCAGGAAAAAACACTTGATACCTATGGGGGAAAGCGTTGTGAGAGTGGGCAGGTAGGGGCTCAGGGGAGCTGGGCTCCCCAGGAAGACATTTTTATTTGCTGGGATCCAGATTTCAGCAAGGGAGTAAAATGGACCATATCCACTTGATACTTAATACTACTGATGGAATAAATTGTATGGACTGGGAAGGGAGCAAGATAGACAGGGAGGGGCTGGTCCTGAGCAACTGTGACATTCCCAGTGAGGTGAGAGGTAGAGCAGAGCAGTGGGACTTGAGAGGTGCTGTGTATCATTGATTCTGTGGAGGGCACGTTCCCACATCCCGACATCCCTGGAACAGGTGCATCTGACGTCGACAGCATCTCAGGACTCCTGTGGGCAGCCATGTTGCAGGTGCTGGTTGCTCATGGAGAAACTTGGCTATAGCTGCTCATTTATGTCTTCATTTGTGTGCAGGGTTGATTCTGTACATGTTGGGTGTAAAATATCCTCAAAATGATTTTTCTATGAGAATTGAAACAAAAAGTTATATACACAGAAAGGCCTAAATGTAGAACATCAAGATGTACATTTGCTATCGACTGAGTATATTCTTCTTCAATTCCATTTATTCTTGCAGAGTGACAATCAGCTATTGTGTAGGACCTGAGACAGGGAGGTTAACACAAAAAGTTGCAGCTGCCAGCGTCAGTGAACTCCGTGGTATAACAAGCCACCCCCAAACCCAGGGACTTCAGGCAACAAGGGTTTATGATTTCTCTTAGTCCTGTGGGTTGACTGCACAAGTCTTGGGCTGGTTTCCCCTTGGTTGCTTATGAGGCTGGGTTCAGCGGAAGTTTCACTAGATTGGGATGTCCAAGCTGGCCTCACCAACACATCTGGCAGCTAGTGCTGGTTGTTGAGCATTTTGGTTCTCTTCCATGTGGCCTCTCATCTTCCAGCAGGATATCACAAACTAGCCTAGATTTCAGGAGGAGAAATAGGTTCTCCCTCAACAGAGGAGCACAGAGGAGCCCATTCACTTTGCAAACCTGTGTGCAGCCTGAGAGGGGAGGGCTGTGTGGCCAGCAAGCAACCAGCCACACTCATGTGTGTTGTGTCCCTGAGAGTGGTGCAAAAGGATTGCCTCCCACTCTGCAGGGCGGAAAGCACCAGCACCAGGATGTACAGTTCAGGTACCAGCGGCTTGGGGGCAATTCAGAGATGAGGGCGGGGCGTCCTTCCCATGCCGCGTGCAGAAGCACTGATGCCTTTGACTCGGAGTCAAAAAGTGGCTCAGAAGAGTCAGGCTCTGGATGTAAAATCTTGGAGGGTATTCAGGTGATTTCTTTCTGTTATTTTCTCATTTTTCTTTATGTACAAGCATGCTATGTCATAAAAATGGGTGTCTAAATGGTTCTAGAAGGGCTTTTCAGTAAGTAGAAAATAGAACTTCTAGGAAATTAAAGCACGGGGACATGTTTAAATAGTACTTCCTTTCTTTCTCAGTGGTACATAAAATAGCTGCGTGTTTTCAGTATGATTCACGGAATCTTGATTCAAAGAAGTGAGATGGAGAATAACAGACAGTAATGTGGCACCTCGAGATGGCTGTGGAGGACGTGGGAGAAGTCAAGGCCGACCTCAAGATTCCAGGGATGGCGGGAGGATGGTACATTCAGGAGCCAGGATTAGGTCTGCGGGAGGAAGAAACAGGACTTTGGGTTGCACGTTTGTGTGAGAAGTTGCTTTGCTCTAGACGAGCATATTTGTTACATGAGAGTGAAGGGAGGCATGAGAGGTGATATCCATGCGTAAAAGCGTTTTCGATGTCAAGCTGAATTCCTTGCATGTCCAGCAGAGGACACATCTGCTTCTGTGTTTGTCTGGGATTATCACTGTGGATTCTCTGTGGAATAGAAGGATAGGTCTCCTTCGCATCTAACTGATGTCTGTGAAGTAGGTGACACCTCATCTACGTGTGATGACGTTTTTCCTTAGTAAACTAACTGCTGCCATCAAGGCAAAGCTGTAGTGTTTTAAGAGCAGGCGTCTGGCCTCTGATCTCTGCACTTGGAATCCCAGCTGTACCTAACATTCGAGTGGCTTGACTGGACCTCGCCTCTGTGGGTCTCGGGGAAAGCTGACTCCCTCCTCTCTTCCCTCTTATTTTACTCTTCCTGGATCTCTGTTGTCAGACTTCCTTCCAAGGCCATGAAGTTATAAATTAAGCTGTTGGGGGTGCACTGTCCAGAATGTTTGAAAGATGTGAGAGCACAGCTCTTCACCTCTTGGTTCTCAGTTTCACTTTGAATACAAGGAAAGATGTTTGTCTTAATTTAGCAAAAGAACTTGCATTTGTACTGTTAAAAATGCCCATTTCCCTATCAGTTGACCCAGCAATCCCATTACTGGCTGTATACCCGAAGGATTATAAATCATTCTACTATAAAGACACATGCACATATATGTTTATTGCAGCACTGTTTACAATAGCAAAGACTTGGAACCAACACAAATGCCCATCAATGATAGACTGGATAGAGAAAATGTGGCACATATTCACCATGGAATACTATGCAGTCATAAAAAAGAATGAGTTCATGTTCTTTGCAGGGACATGGATGAAGCTGGAAACCATCATTCTCAGCAAACTAACACAGGAACAGAAAACCAAACACCGCATGTTCTCACTCATAAGTGGGAGTTGAACAATGAGAACACATGGGCATAGGGAGGGGAACATCACACACTGGGGCCTGTTGGGGGGTTGGAGGAAAGGGGAGGGAGAGCATTAGGGCAAATACCTAATGCATGTGGGGCTTAAAATCTAGATTACGGGTTGATAGGTGCAGCAAACCACCACGATACATGTAACAAACCTGCATGTTCAGCACATGTATCCCAGAACTTCAAGTAAAATTTAAAAAAGCCCATTTCCCAAGCAAATGGCCAAAAAAAAAAAAAAACATGAATGCAGTTTTACTCATTAGCATATCTGAAATATACTTTGAAAATAGCCTTCATTATTCTATTGGTTCAGTTCACTTATTGCTTGATTCAAATATTTGAGCATTGGAAAATATGTCATTATGAGTCTGCCGGTGTCCTGTCTGGCACAATTAACTGGAGCTTTTAGTTCAATGAAAGTAATTGAATGAAGCTACTCTTATTATATAGCGTTCAGTTTTACAGGAACTGCATTTCCTGTGATTTTAATACCTATTGCCTTCCAAAGAAGAAATGCTAATTTAATAAATGTTTAAAATTGCATTCACATATTAAAATGAATATTTTATAGTGCAGGCTTCTGTGAAAAATCAGTAAATAGTTAATAAGCATTGTATTTATATCACATCTGCAATCGGAACATTAATATTAAATCCTCACTTGGGCATAGAGCACAAGCGTTGGTAGTGAACAGTAATGAAAAGGAGATGAAGCATATAAATTAAAGAGGTGCATGTGTGTGTGTGTGTGAAAACAGTTGCAGAGGCATGTGCAGTACCAGACTGAGACCCACACTTTAATAACCTGGCCTGAACAGTAAAGTTCACTGTGAAATGAGTGCTTTGGAATTGACATTTGCTGGCTAATAATGTCAAGGCTGGAGCAATATCTCACAACAGTCAAGGCTACAATTGTTGTCATCTTTTAACAGCCTAAGTATGCAACAGCCAGGTTCAATGTTAGCAAATCTTCCACTTTAATAAACATTCAAAGCAGGCCTGGTTCATTGGTAGAAGACCTTGACCCACTTGGGATGGAGCTGGGACATTTGCATGGGAACTTTTTGCTGTTAGCATTTGTCATTTCCTACCTGAGGATGGACTGACTCTGAAATAGGTTGTTACTGTCCTTCAATTAGACAAACTGTTTGACTCATCCCAAGTTACCCTGGGAGGCTGCCTTTTGTGTGCCTGAGCTAGACAATCTCTTACAATAGCATTAAAATATAGCTGGATTAATTGAAATAGGCTCTGGAGAAAAATAATAGTCTTTAAAGCACTATGGAGAAATAAAACCAACATGCCTCAGGTTCATTTTCTGAAAACATTTTCAATAGGGAGAAAGATGAATGAAATTGAGAAGTGCTACTTGTCCCCTTTGTAAGTAGAGCTCACATTGATTTTGGAGGGCTTGAAACTTGCGACAGAGAGAAATGTGGTTCTCTCTGAGGTAAGATGTGTGAGGTTCATGCGTGCTTCCTCATGAAAGCCATGGATTCCTGCTGGATTCCTGCTTGATCCAAGTTTTCTTGCTTGATCCTTTTTTTTTTTTTTAACCAATTGCTGCTATAGATCCATGTTATTCTGACAAAAGCCATCTGGAGTGCCATGCACTTTGTCCTGCTTGGGAAGGAAGCTGTGTGTATTCATTCATTCTCACACTGCTATGAAGAAATATCTGAGATTGGGGAATTTATGAAGAAAAGAGATTTAATTGGCTCACGGTTCTGCAGGAAGTATGGGAATAGCATCTGCTTAGCTTCTGGGGAGGTCTCAGGGAGCTTCCAATCATGTCAGAAGGTGGAGGGAAGCAGGAGTCTCACATGGCAAACACAGGAGCAAGAGAGAGTCGGGGGCGGGGGGAAGGTACCACACGCTTAACTTGGTCTTGTGAGAACTCACTCACTGCTGTGAGGACAACATCAAGTTATAAGGGGTCCTCCCCCATGGCCCAAATCCCTCCCACCAGGCCCCACCTCCAAGGATGGGGATCACAATTCAACATGAGATTTGAGCGGGGACAGACATCCAAATTATATCCGTGTGGTAACAAGATGACCTTTGAGTTGGGTCTTGGAGGATATGTAGGAGAGTTCTCCAGGTGGCTGAGAGGAGGCAGCTGTTTTGGAGAGAGTAGGGCTTTGGGGGAACTGACAAGCTGGGGAACAGCAAGTGTGTGTGAGGCTGCCTGGGACGGGGATGGGGAAGCAGGCTGGGCCTGGGTGAAGGGCTGAGTGCTGGGGGAGGGTGGCAAGAGTTTGGACTTCATCCTGAGGGGACGTGGGCCTTGAGTGCTCGGGTTATGTTTGTACACTACCCACTCATTCGCCTGAGACAGCCCCTCCACACCCCTCCCTGGACCACCATTGATGCCCAACCGCTGCCAACGTGTCCGGAGTCAAGTCTCACCCGCTCCACTCACTCACAGAGGTTCATTCTGGCATTTGGATGAGCACTGGCCAACTGCCAGCCTGGCTCTGAGATCCCTCGCTGTCTGAAGTGTTGTGGTCCCCAGCACAGCCCCAGGGGGCAGGCACCCTCTCCATTCTATCGCACCTTAGAGGGACCTGAGACCACACAGCTGATGTGGCGGTCCTGCGACCCAGCGCTGGTGAGCGCGGCTCGGGATGTCACCCAACTCAGGAGGGCCCGCTGCCGGCCAGACTCCTAGAATGGTCACGGATTTTTCTAAAAGGGAAATTTAATTAGCGCCGTAACTGAAGGCTCCTTGCCCTGGACCCTGGCTCATACCCAGGCTTTCGTTTCCTCGTCCAGCTGTGTGTCGTCAATGCAAGAGCACCCGCCAAGGTGGCTCTAGTCCCACCACTGCTGTGCCGGGTCTCTAGTCTCACAGCGCTTTACTCTTACCTGTTTTCTTCTCTCCCTGGAATATATGTCCTGCTGTTGACTGTTCCCATTGTCTGACTGTAAGCACCATTTTCTCTGTAAAGCCATGTTTGGGCTCACTCCAGCATCCTTCACAGCCCACGCTTTAGAATGGACTCTGCTCTTTGGGCTGGACACAAAACCAAGTGAGGCACTTGCACTTGGTGCTCCCTGTGCGTTTCTCTCTGCTGTGCTCTCCAGGGTAGAACCGTGCTCTTTAGTCATGTATTTTCTAGCTGGATACCTTGTAGACACTCAGTAGGGATTACTGGGGGAATGAATGAATTCACCCACCAGAGCTCAGCGACTGTTGAGGATGCTACTGCTCAGATATGAGAAAACTGGAATAAAATTTGAATCCTGCTTTATTGCAACCTTTGCAGATGTTTAGTCTATTAGCATGGTAGTTAACGTGAGCAGACTAAATTAGAATTGTAATGTTACCGGAGGAGGCATCGACTTCATCAGTTCTCATCATTTACCTCTATTATATGCAACTAGAAAGATGTAGTCTCTGCTCTCCTCTGACCCAAATATTGTGAACTGCTTTGAGACTCAACGTTTAAAAGACAGTTTAAACTGAGCAAAATTAAGAGAAGTAAGTGCAATACTAGGATTGGGTGTGATTCAATGTGTAAGGTCTTCATGTAGTGTTTGAGGTTAGATTTTGTTTTCCCTTTTCCATGGAATTAAAATTTTGTTGCTTTCTTTTAGTGACTTTTCCAACTCATATTGTAATTTGCGCTGTTTAAGAAGTCAAGATCTTCCACTTAAATGAGGTTCATCAACAAGCTTTATTCTGAAGGTTGACTAGGACAGCCTCAGGTTTGGACCAAAGTTTAGGGCCGGGAAGTTTGAGAGGGAAGAGCATATTTGTATGTCCTGCAGATGGCATTAGCTGGAAAGGACAGGGCACTGCTTTGTGGAGCAGGTGTGCCATGATTGTGAGGCCTCCCCTACCTTGCGGAACTGTGAGTCCATTCAACCTCTTTTTCTTCATAAATTACCCAGTCTCAGGTATTTCTTCATAGCAGTATGAAAGTGGACTAACACATGGCCAACTCTAGATCTTTCTATAAAACAATGCAAGACAGGCCTGTATTCTTCAAAGATGCCAAGGTCATGAAAGACAGTCTGAGGAGCTGTTCAGGTGAAAGGAGACTCAGGAGGTCTGACATCTAAATGTGGTGTGAATCCTGAACCGATCTTTTCTTGAGTGAAAAATGCTATAAAGCACATTTTTGGGACAATTACAAAAGTGGAATATGGACGGTAGAATAGATGAAAATACTATATCCGATGAATATCCTGAATTTGGCAATCATCTGTGATTATGTAAGAGATGATGTTTCTGTTGTGAGGAAATACACCCTGAAGTATTAAATAGATCACATGTCTTCAGTATGAAGGACTAAAGTACCAAGAGGCAAAGGTGCATGATGGAAGACACCTTCTCCCAAAGAGTTCAGAAAAAATATGTACTTAATACAGATATTGGCCTGCAGAATCCGTGTCTGTCAATGCCCTGCCTTTTCTTGTCTGAAGAAATGTCAGATTTTCAACTCTTTCAACCTCTTCTTTCCCTACTTTCTTTCCATCCTCCTGCTCAGTTCATTAAATTAGCAGAGATTTACTGAGCAACTGTTATATGCTTGCTGAATTGAACACATGCACATATTGAGAGCTGACTCTTGGTTTAGCGCTGTGGTTAGTTATGTCAGGGTGTCAAGGAACACGTCAAAGAGACCGTTGAGGTAAGGCTTGAGCTGGGGTTTGGAGGATGAGCCATCGTAAGAAAGTGAGGAAGGGAATTCCAGGTAGAAGGGAGCTAGGGGGGCACAGGTATGGTGCAGGGAAGGATGGCTTGGACTAGGAAGGCAAGTAGGTCTTGGAGCATGAATGCCACTGTGCTAGTAGGTTAAGGAGTTTGGATGTCTTCCCAAGGCTGTGCCTACCTCCTTAAGGGTTTGAATGGTGGGGAGTGATCGGGTGTGCTAGGATTATTCACCTGTTCAGTTAACAAATATTTACTGAGCATCTGCTATGTGCCAGGCATGGTTCTAGGCTCTGGGAATTCATTAATGGAGAAACAAGCTGACATCCTTGCCCTTGGGTGGCTTCTCACCTTCTGCTGATGAAACAGAAACACAACACACATCATCAATAAACTGTCTAGGGATTACATATACTGCTGTGAATAAAGTGTGAAGGGAAAGGGAAAGGACAGGGCGCCCCTCTTGGGAGTGACAGGGCAGAGGGACGATTTGAGCTAAGACTTGACAGGAGGCTGCCCTGTGCTGCTCCCAGTTTCACAGAAATAAGGTATTTGCAAGAACTCACATTTCCTGAGTGCGCTTGGATAAGGTATGAGATGAGAAATAAATTGGTGTAATGACATGGTGCCCCCTGTGTGCCTAGTCATCCTGCTGCATCCAAAGTTACTTTTGTTTTGGGCGACTTTCCAGGTCAGGGTGGAGGCTCTGCAATGTATCTCATTGCAGTGCCCCAGGGTGGTGGGAGCTGGGTCACACCGTAGGCGGTTCTTGTTTGCTGTGTGTTCTGTGTCACAATTTCTTCTGTGCCCTCATTACGAGGCTGGGTCCTGTATTCTTGTCATTGTCCTTTGAGTACTATTCCAGAGATAATAGGATGCACACACACACACACACACACACACACACACACACACAGTGTCTTTATCTTAGAGGCCAAAGTTATGGAAAATGTGTCTCAACAACCAGAGTTCAGTGATACTAAAGGAATCAACTAGACTTTCAGAATTCCAACCCCTAGACAAAATACAGGTACCATAGACCATTTTCTGTTTCCATGACCAGTTCTGCTAAGATCTCATTTCTTCTCCTTAAGAACGTGATTTCAGCTCATAGGAAAACTCCTTAAAATAGGTAGAAACATTTTGTGTGGTTGCATGTATAAAGTTGGAGGGCTATTTTCATACCTTAATTTCCACAAAGATCAAAAACCTGGTAGTTTGCATCATATACAATATATTAATGGTACAAGGTAGGTGTTTTTAGTTTGACATTTCTGAAGTGACATAGAGAGCTTGGGAGAAATACCTATTTATATACTTCAGCCTGCATTCACTTCCAAATACTTGAGAAAAGATCAAAAAAAGAAAACCTAAAAAAGACATTTTGTATCATAAAGATAGTTTATGGGATATTTGTATTATAAAGATAGAATTGGAATAGTTCTAAGGGAATTACAGGCAGTTCTGACTTAGTTTGACTTAGGATTTTTGACTGTATGATGGTGCAAAAGCTTCAGGCGTTCAGTAGAAAGCCGTAGGATACTTGGAATGCTGGGCAGTGACGGCCTCAGCTCCCTGTCAGCCACGTGCCCTCTGCAGTGGACGGAGGTGCCAGATAACTTTTCCCGCCTCCAGGCCAGCGTAAGTGTTCGAGCACGTTTAAGGTAGGGCTGCGCCATGTTGTTCAGTGGGCTGGGTGTATTCAATGCATTTTCCACTTAAGATACTTTCACCTTAGGACATGTTCATCAGGATGTGACCACGTCCTAATCTGAGGAGCAGATATCTGCATGTCATCTTACTTTGTGTTCTAGTTGTGCTTTGTTGTTATTGTTTATAGATTAAAAAACATGTGAGTCCTCCTTTATTGCAACCCCAAAGTAAACCACCACAAGGCTAATTTTCATCACAGCTACTCTCATCCTGCTCAGAGGTTCCAGCAGGAACGGCTTTGTGATGCTTGTTGAATAGCAGTTTTCATTAGGCTTTAAAGAGTGTCTTCAAAAAACCAGAGGTAGCTCCTTTGACTTGCTTGTTCCTCTAAAGCAAGCCCTTATTTTGGCAGGTTTTAGGAAGGCCACCTACAGTTAGGAAGTGGATTAACCTTCTCTGCCTGCCAAGGCACTGGGAGGGAGGGAGAGAATTATTTTTGCTGCTTTTCAGAGGGGAGTGCAAGTCATAGAGTAGAAGAGGCTGCATTTGAAGTGAGGCTTCTTGGAGGTGCCTGAGTTTCCTCCTGCTGTTTCTCCGAGGAGCCGGTGTTTTCCTGACCACACTCAGAGAACCTGATCGGACTCCTTGTATCCCAGTGTTCCTAATGGATTTTCTCTTCTTCCTTTGTCCTGTAGGTGGATTCCAAAGGAAAAGAACCTTGTCACTATGATGGCATACCCCCCAAAACACAGGATTCTGTTTATTATGCCAAAGAAGAAAAGAAGAAAGCATTGGCAGAACCTTTAGTCCAAAGGGGAGCAGGTGACGTGCAATTTCATTCTACTGTAAGCAGTTCGAAACTTTACCAGGTTAAGAACATGGGATTTTTTTTTTTTTTGGTCAGAAAAATTTTATACTCCAGAAGTATTATTTGATTTGTAACTATCTGCTTTATTAATAAAAGGTTCAGCTTGTAGGTAGGTCAGTAGTTGGCAGAGCAGAAAAACAAAATTTCACTGCTGAAGGCAGTGGGATTCTCTAATTAGGGGGCCTCCAAGATAAATACAGTGTTAAAATCAGCTTACACCAGGACTGAGTATCTTCTTTCCTAAAGACTGATGACATAGAAAACAACAAATAAATCTATCTTTTGGGAGGAACATGAACATAAAAGCCACCTGGATTGTTTAGGTGTATTTTTTTGAGTATAAGAGACATGTAAACGATGGATCTTCAGAGCTGGTTTTAAAATGAGATAATTTGGAAAGTGCTCCTACATCTATTTTTACCACTCTGCTGCTATTACTAACTCTCACTGAGCTCTTACTGGGTGTCCAGCTCCAAATGAGGCACATTCAGGTCCCGTCTCATTTATGAGTGTGGTGGATACTTAGACTGTGAGTCGTGTGGCTGGTTATGGAGGAGAAAGCAAGGTGGTGGGAGAGGTTTGCCTGCACCTCTCTGCAGCAGCTGAACATTTTTGGAAGTCGTTTTTCCTAAACACCCTTCCTCCCCTCTTGGCTTCTTCTTTTCTTTTCTTTTGAGATGATGCCTTGCTCTGTCGCCTAGGCTGGAGTGCAGTGGTGTGATCTCAGCTCACTGCAACCTCCACCTCCCGGGTTCAAGTGATTTTTGTGCCTCAGCCTCCCAAGTAGCTGGGACTACAGGCACCTGCCACCACACCCGGCTAATTTTTGTATTTTTAGTAGAGACAGGGTTTCGCCATGCTGCCCAGGCTGGTCTTGAACTCTTGACCTCAAGTGATCCACCTGCCTCAGCCTCCCAAAGTGCTAGGATGACAGGCGTGAGCCACCGTGCCTAGCCCCCCCTTGGCTTCTGTTATCTTCTAACACCTCTCAGGTTTTGTCCTCTTTGCACTCTGATCTCTTGGCTCCCCCTGTTGCTCCTCTCTCTACTTCTCAGCTATAAATCTGGACCTTCCCTAGAGCTTCCCCCCGGTCCTTTACCTTCCTGGCCCTTCCCACCCCACAATGAATGCATGGGCCATGGGGAGGCGAGGCAGGTGCCTGAGTACCTGGGCGGGAGTGTGGCCTACATGCTCATGCATGTAGGGTTAGAGTTACGGTTAGGGGTATGGGGTTACGAGGCTACGAGGCAGGTGTGTGAGCATGTAGGCAGGAGAGTGGACAGGCAGCTCTCAGACCAAAACCTGCTGAACCCACTCTACCTGACATATTACTATATATCAAGAATAATAGAAAATTTCATCACTGTATATAAAACCTCTTCCTTGGCAATGTACATCCCACACAAGCAGCTGGGGCTGCCCAGCACACAGGCCTTCCATCTGGGAGGCAGCCTGGTACTAGAATGTGGCTTTGCAGTTCAGATCCTAGCTGTGGCCCTCACTGAGCATGGAACTATGGGCCAATTCCTTACTGACCATAGGCCTAGTAAGTTTGTTTGGGGATTGCCACGAGCTTTAAATATCAAATGCCTGGGACACAGTGGGTTCCCAGTGAATGTTATTTCCCCACCCCCTTCTCTCACCTTCCAACCTGTCACCCACAAGAGTAGGGACCCCTCTGGCTCAGTTCAGGACTCTGGGGACGGTTTTCCTGGGGATAAGGGCTGGGAAGGGGGAGAAGGCCCAGAATGGGCCAGGTGAGGGGTGAGGTAGGTCCAGGACTCTTGGCCGAGAAATGAATGGGGCTGCGATTAGAGTTTCTGGTTTTGGACGATGGAGCTTGCCAGTGGCCACAGTTCTACCTTCTCAGATGCTGAAGGAACCAGCCGGCTGACTTCTCTTTTTGGATGTTGAAGGAACCGGCTGGCTGACTTCTTCTCTTTTTCTCTGCTGTCACCTATTGCTTTCTTCAGGATGAGAATCAACTTTTCAAGAATCCTGGGCTTTTATAAGCATTTAATTATTCCAATTGTGTTGCTAATTAAAATGATTTCTAGCAATCCATTAAGTTGACTACCTCACAGTGTACAATTTTAGCACCTGGTTGTTTGAAGCCTGTTGTTAAATAAGAAGCAATGAATCTGGATTTCCTTTCTTTTTTTTTTTTTTTTTAATTTTTTTGTTTTTTGAGATGTAGTTTGGCTCTTGACGCCCCGGCTGGAGTGCAGTGACGCAATCTCCGCTCACTGCAACCTCTGCCTTCCAGATTCAAGCAATTCTCCTGCCTCAGCTTGCTGAGTAGCTGGGATTATAGGCGTCCACCACAAGTCTGGCTAGTTTTTGTAGTTTTAAATAGAGACGGGTTGGCCAGGCCAGTCTCGAACTCCTGACCTCAGGTGATCCACTTACCTCGGCCTCCCAAACTGTTGGGATTATAGGCGTGAACCACTGCACCTGACTGCAGCTGCGTTTTCTTAAAATTTATTCGATTACTTTGCTGTCCAGTGGGGTTACTTTGCATGTATTTATTTCCTTTTTTTTTTTTTTTATTATACTTTAAGTTCTAGGGTACATGTGCATAACGTGCAGGTTTGTTACATATGTATACTTATGCCATGTTGGTGTGCTGCACCCATCAACTCGTCAGCACCCATCAATTCATCATTTATATCA
>NW_016814873.1:442747-449053 GCF_001698545.2 Rhinopithecus bieti | reverse complement strand
ACCCATCAATTCATCATTTATATCTTGTATAACTCCCCAATGCAAGCCCTCCCTCCTCCCCCCTCCCCCCTCCCCATGATGGGCCCCAGTGCGTGATGTTCCCCTTCCCGAGTCCAAGTGCATGTATTTATTTCTAACGGAATTAACTGGACACAGGCTTTCCCTGTGCTTCATCTCGTGGTGGGCACAGTAATCACATGACTTTCTGTGACTACTGACTACTACTGTGGTGGGCACAGTAATCGCATGACTTTCAGGGTCCAGGACCTTCCTGGAGACAGAGACAAAAGCAAATGGGGCTAAAATCGAGGCCACCACACTGAACACCTTGGCAGATGCAAACAGGGAGGGCGAGAGGGAAGCAGGGTGAGGCGGACGGGGTCTGGGACCCTGGGCAGGTGACGTGCCCGAAGCTCCAGGATGCCTGGCTTCATAACTTGGGTTTGGGTCAGGAAATATGCAGTGGACTCCAGCTTCTCCATGGGTTTCAATGTTTGTCCGTGTGATTTTCCCCCAGAAGGTGACGTGTATAAAGCACCAACTCCTAGCAAGGAAACCCAAGGGGCGCTGGACGTCAAAGAGGACCGCAATGTGCAGCTGGAGGTGCCTGTGGACCAGGTGGGTATCGGGGGTCTGATGTCCATGCTGCCTTCACTCCATCCCAACAGCTCCTGCCTGCCTCAGCATCATCCTTAACCCTCTCCCTGCAAATTCTCTCTGGACTCTAGAATGTTCCGTGTTCCTCCTAGTTAGAGACTGCTCATCTCAGATCCTTTGTCAAGCATTTTCCTGTCTTCCCACCGCCCCCACAGCTTCTGCTGGAGAGACGCCTTTTAACACTTCACTGTGTGTGACTGCAAATTTGGCTTCATCATTATTTGATGATTGTGTCTGCCCCCTCACTAAGCTACTAACTCCGTAAGGAAAGCAGCTGGCTGCCTCACTCACCATTGGGCCCTGTACCTTGCAGAATTCCTGGCATGGAGGAGGCCTTAGTCGTTTTTTGTGGAGTGACGACTGAATAATGGAATAAACAGTGTGATCAGATGTCATGATTATGAAACCTTGAGCCTCTGTTTCCTTATCCATAGGTGGGATGCTGTCTCTGTGCAGGTGTGTGTGTGGCCTGAGTGTGCGACCGGCACTGGCGCCTGGTGGACGCTGGGGCACTGTTCCCTCCTCCTGGCCTCAGGGAGGAGTGGGGAGCAGGGTTCTGAGAAGGGGTGGGGTCAGGCCAGGGTTCCAGCCCAGCTGTGCACCTGGGTGAGTCTCCAGCACTGGGGCAAATGGCAGTTTGTGCTCAGTGATCTCCTAAAATAAGCGCCTTGTCTTCACTACCCACCTGAAGGCAAAACAAATATACTTCCAATTCTTGGTTTTGGAGCAACAAAGGTATATTCTCTAAAAGGTCAGTATTAGCATCAGGGTTCTGTTTTGATTCCTCTGAAACAGGAGGCTCCACCCCTGCTGTTGTAATTGTGAAGCACCATATTCTGGTATCCAGCGAACTTCTCCACCCCTTTGTCCGAGAGGATCACTCTTAACTTTGGCACTTTGTTTTCTTAACTTCTGCTGTATTTCTTATTTTCTGTGATACATTTGAAAAATGTTACAGACTGCATCTCAATATTCTAGCTTTCCACTTCCTTTTTTTGGCATTTTGAGCACCTTTCCTATGAGTCCTGTCGTATTTTCTAAATTTCTAGTAATATTATTTTCTCTTTTCCTGGACACGACAAAAGTGACTGAAAGATTTCATTTTCTTTGAAAATCCAAAGTAACAGTTGAAATATTTCATATTGCCCATTTCAGAGTTTTCTAGTGATAAGGAAACTAGGACATTTTAGGCTGTTACTTGTTTGCCAAATGTACCCTTGTCACTAGGATGTTACTGTGGCTTTCTGGGTTGTAGACTGAGTGTGTCCAACACAAATTTTCAACACAGGCAGAATCCTCAGATGACAAATACTGTTGTCATAACTTTGCGTATAATAAACATACTCATAAGTTTTGGTTGCCGGTGATTCTGATTTCCGTCGTCTTTGAGGCTGTGGAGTGAATTTGGTTACCCCACACTAATGTGAGGTGAGAGGAGGGAAGAGGGCCGGCAGGTCCCTGGGATGCTCCACCCAACAGCCATGGAAGAGGAAGGGCTTCCAGAAAGAATTTTCTGTGCAGCAATTCTCCACGCCAGGTGGGGCGAAGTCTCAGTGAGCAGAACTTTCTCGCTGTCAAGCGACAATATTAACACAGGTCCTGTGGCTTTGAGCAACACAGATAGAGACTCTCAGCCATTGTCTGTGGACAGGAAGACCCCCTGAGGGTGAGCTAGGTCACCTGTCCTCCCTCTGCATTCTCTGCACATGGCGAGAGCAGAAAGAGTGGCTGTTAGCTGGGATGCTGGGGACAGCTGAGTGCCGGGAGGACCCTTACTGCACAGCACACCCGGGGAGGACGTTGACTCACCTTGTCTCCCACTCGCCAGGTCCTGACACGCACTGGGTGTTTCACAAAGGCTTATGCAATCTGCCAGAAGTGGATACAAGGAAATCCCATGTGCTTAATCAACAGAGGCAAGGCATGAAGCTCAGGCCATGTAGACAGAGCGGTGTTGCCCAAACTGCATTCTGCATCTTTGAAAAAGCACACGTGGGAAGCTCCGCCTCATCTCTCTCCTTGGGAGAATCACAGTGCATATGAGTGCATTATTTCAGAGAAGTCCTAGAGTTAAAATTATATGTAAGTTTTTGGTTAATCCTAATTATTTCCCCAGGAACGCTTTCTTGCTGGGACTCTTCGTGACACACAGTTGAGGCCTTGCCTGTGTGCAGTTGTCCAAGGACCTCGTTCTTTCCTATGGAGCAGGGACATAGGATGTGGTTTGTGCAGACCCTCTGTTCCTGGGACAATCATGGACTGGGTGGGGGGCTGCGTCCCAGTGAGCCAAGCCTGGAGAACTGTGTGTGAGGGTGGCTGGCTGTCCGGCCCCACTCTGGGCCTGTGCTGCCTGCTGGGCAGCCTCTTGGCTCTGCGTCAGGGTGACTGGCATCCCCATGGACACAGGGAAGGTGCATATATCTGTGCCATCAGAACTTTCCAGGCCATTAGTGAAGGACGGTTTGGCCCTAATATTATGTCTTCATGGTGCTGACTTCTTTACTAATCTGGAATACTGTCTCCTGTTTTTGAGTAATTGATTTTAACTTTGTGGGTTCACCTGAGCATCTTACATGCTGTTTCTCACTGTGTCTGCAGTATTATGCTTTCTCCCGCGTAGTAGCACCATAAAGATAAAATATTACAAAATATAACATCCCAACTAGTAAATATGTGAATTTGGAGTCAAGCCTTCTAGGTTGAAGAAGGGAACCCCAAGAATGCAGAGTCCTCCAAATCCCAGGCCATCGCTTCGTGGTCAGTGACACTAACAGCACAGCATCCGAGCATCCGTGGAGGATGTCCAATGTGGGAGGATGCTTCGATTTTTCTGTGGCACCTTCAGTATCTGTTATACTCAACTCCCACTGTCAGGTTTGGATAAATGAGGGATATGGCCTGTCCTTGGCCCCTGTGATTTCATATGATCTTTACGATTTGTGATGATAAATAAGACTTTGACTCTGCAGCCCCCTTTCCTGTCACCTTTCCTTTATTCCAGTGTCTAGGAGCTTCTCCCAGTACTTGTAAGTCAGTTCTGGAACCTCTTGTAGCTGTGTAGGGGAGGACAGAATGGAGCACGGCCTCACAGAGTGTGGGCAGCGAGGGTTGGAGGCTCAGCTGGGAAACCAGGTCGTTGGTGGAGTTGGGTGTTGGTCTTCCTGACAGTGCAAGATGACTGTTCATAGTTCATTTTGACCTGCACTTGGATTTCTAGAATGTTCTCATTTTTCCTGTTCAGCCTTCAATTGTTTTCTTATTAATTTACTCACAAAACAACGCATACTTTTAATCATACAAGTCACTTTTCTGTCCTCCAGCTTCCGTCACCTGAGTCTCTATCAACGGACACAGGGATTTCTGCAGAGCCCCTGGCTTACCTGCGGGTGTTGGAGATTCACACTGGCGTCTCAAGGCTCCTGGCTGTTTTGAAAGCTCATTCTTGTAGCACAAACTTGACATGGAGACCCTCACAGAGTTCTGTGGGTGCCCATCTGTGGCTCATGAGAGAATCAAGATTGGGGTTCTGCATTAGGGAAGCGGTACCTTGAGTTAATCCAGTGATCTCAGTTACCTGGGTCATAAAAGTGCGGAAGCTTCAGAGTCACTGAAACTCATTTGTCCTGAACTAAGTGGTTGTGAATAGGATGGAAGGCTTAGCTTGTGGGAATTGCAATGGGAGCAAGAGGGACAGCGTGTCGGGGTGGAAGCTGTGGGGCGTGGCCGACTGTCAGAGAGAAGGCGATTCCCTGGTGGTTGTGGCATGAATTATCGCCAGGATTTAATGACCCCTTCCGCTTTTTTTTTTCCCTCCTAGGCTGCATTCTCTACTTTCTTGAGTTTTCTTTTTTTTTTTTTTGAGACGGAGTCTCGCTTTGTCGCCCAGGCTGGAGTACAGTGGCTGGATCTCAGCTCACTGCAAGCTCCGCCTCCCGGGTTTACGCCATTCTCCTGCCTCAGCCTCCCGAGTAGCTGAGACTACAGGCGCCCGCCACCTCGCCCGGCTAGTTTTTTATAATTTTTTTTAGTAGAGATGGGGTTTCACCGTGTTAGCCAGGATGGTCTCGATCTCCTGACCTCGTGATCCGTCCATCTCAGCCTCCCAAAGTGCTGGGATTACAGGCTTGAGCCACCGCGCCCAGCCGAGTTTTCATTTTTAAGAAATTATAATTTGTTTTCAAACTTTTTTTTAATCTTTGGTTATAATAGCAGGTAATGTATCCCCTTGGCATCCACCCCTCCCCCACCGTTTCCATCAGCAGAGGGAATTTGTAGATGGGTGGGGGTGCATGGCCTGTGTGCCTGCTGCCTGATAAGCTTTCATTCTTAGAGAGCAGTGAACTTTTAGTTAAAGTCTCGAGTCATTTTACCTCAATGTTAAGGAACAATTTTCTTACAATCTGTGCCAAAAAAATGGCACCCAGATGTTAAAACATTAATGTTGAAATTCTGATTCAAGTACTACATTTTTACAAAAGCAAAGTCTTCTTCCAGTGATAAGATTATATTTATTTTCAAAACTACTTTAAGAAGGTGGGCAAATGTGTACAATTGGAAACCCTGCCGGGCCCGGGACACTCACCTGGAATTCCTTTCTCAGGGAAATAGTCTAGAATTAACTCTGAACATGGCCAATTCCATTTTAGTAGAGCAGGCTGCTTCATCCTTCCCCAGGTGGTAAGTAGGCTGTGCAAACCCCAGGTCTTCAGCTGATGCACGAGAATCTTGGTTTGACTGAAATCACAAAAGATTGGGTCCATTTCTACTCTTCTGAAATTCAGTTATTTTTAGAGAGTCTCAAAGAGTCAGTGCAAAAGGAAAGTATCTTTCCTTGGGTTCTCAAATAGCAACTAGAGCAGTGCCCCCTGCACTGCGCCTCCCAGGGATGTAATGCATTTCCCTCCGGAGAAAGAGATAAGAATAAGTCACCAACCAAAGAGAAACCACAATAATTGGGACTCATTAGGAGAAGGTCATTCTAAACTTGGGTAATCTGTGAATTGTTTAATTAGAAAAAAATCTAAGGAAGCTTTAGGCTTTGGCACTTTGAGCTGTGTAGAGTAACTGAGACGGAGGCCACTTGAGTCCTTGGGGTGTTTGCTTTAATGAATAAATTAAAAGTAGAATTAGCCACTCTATCTGTAAGGATGTTTTGGCTCTAAAGAACGGGAAACTTGAAGAGAAGTGACTTCAATAATCAGGAATATTTCTCAGGCCACGTCACAGAAGAACTTGAGCCTTCTGTGTGGGAGAGGCTCTGGGGTTGGCCCCCTCGAGCCTCGGGGTGTGGCTGGGCACCCCATTCTTCCACCGCCTCCCTCCGCACCTTCGCCTTTGGCCTTGGGCTTGTCGCCTCGTGATCTCGAGGTGGCATGTCCGCTATGGCTGGCACACTGAGATGTTGAATGCTAGGGAGAGGAGAGAGACTGCACCGTTTAAACAGTGAGGAAAGGCTTTCCCAGGGGCCCCTCTGAAAGCTGCCGCGTGTCTCTGCCTGTCTTGTCCCTAGCCAGGGAGAGGCGATTGACCTCTGGTGGTTTAGAGGAATCAACCTTTACTTCTTGTGTCTGGAAAGGGGTTCAGGCTCCCCTGAAATGATGAATAGTATTTGAAAAAAGTTTGAATTTTTGAATTTTTTTTTTTTTTTTT